>NC_142937.1:49334725-49409725 GCF_046866305.1 Octopus bimaculoides | reverse complement strand
GTGTTTAGCTTCCAGTAACCGGGGCCTTATCTATGGAGCCTATCTAAGTCGACCGTACAGATCACGAATTTGTGGTCCGTGTAGCCGACTATGTTGAATTGTGGACACCCTATGCTATCCTTATCCGCTGGCCTACAGAAAAATCTATCTAAGTACGATCTAGACGACCCGATGCGATTAGTCCAAGTCCACATTGGCACATTCGGGTTGTCTAGTCGATACCTGTCGGACAGCTGAAAGCGTTTGAGCAGGTTGGCGAGGCTCTTGCATCCCCCTTTCCTATTAGATGCTCCCGCACCCACCCTATCGATACGTTCGTCTAGGACAGCGTTCCAGTCCCCAACTAGCACTAAAGTGCGAGAAGTACCTAGGAAAACCTCCAGACGTTTGAAATAATCCGACTGCCCTGCTCCTGTCGGAGCGTAGGCAGCCAGCAGTCTGAAAGCAGCGCCATCACTACTATCGACGTCCAGGACCACCAACTTACCTTCCGGATCCAGGAAGACTGCCCTTATTTTCAAGTCTAGGCCTTTCCGAAATAGCACCGCAGTACCTCCACCGCCCGCTCCCGGCCGACACGGAGATAGGAAAATCTCGTACCCGCCAAAAAGGGCTGCGAGTTCCTTCGGGTTGGAGAGCCTGGTTTCGCTAATGGCTGCTACATCTACACTGTAAGACCTCAGGTCGTTCAACAGGTGACCTTGTTTCCAAGGCGACCCGAGGCCTCTCACGTTTATGCTTCCGATTCTGAGAATTACCATGTTTTTTTTTTTTTAAAGGAAAGTATTAGAGGAGAAAAGGCTCTATTTACTGTTTTCTGGTGGGGTGGCTCCCCTATGTTTTCGTGTGGGTGTCTCCACTAAATTTTGATAAAGGCTCTGGGAGAAGCTTCTCCCTAGCGACCCAACATCATTCGGAAACTTTTCTTTTATTTTATTATAGTTTTCTTGGGTTATTTTTAGTGTGAGTATGTGTGCTGGTGGTGCGTTGTGTAGGGGTATAATGAAATTTGTGGTGTTTGCATTTGTATTGTTTTTTAAAAAGTCTAATAGGTGTTCATTTTTTGTGTTGATGGCTGTTACGTTTGTGGTGTGTGTGAGTGCTGGTGTTTGCGGTGGAGAAGATGTTGCTATTTGTTGTGAGTGTGTGTTGTTGTTGCCGATGATGTTGGGAAGCTCACCTTTTTCGCGCCTCCCTTCTTTGTCAATTGTTTCTTTTGTCTTTCTTTTTCGTGTTTTTGTTGGTGGTACAGTTTGCCACTTCCCTTTTTCACTATCAGTGTTCGCACAATCCGAGCTGATCTGATCTGGAAAGGGAATGTTTGTCGGATCTGGTGAAGATTCTTTTACAATTTCTGTTGTTGCTGGTTCTGTTATCTTTTTTGGTGTGGAGGTTCTTGGTGTTGGTGTTGGTGTTGGTTTGGTGATGGCTGGAGATGGTGGTGTCGCTTTTCGTGGTGCTGGTGGTGATGGTGTTGGTGGTGATGGTGTTGGTGGTGTGGAGGCTTTTGGTTGTTGTTGTTGTTGCTGCAATTTTCTGTTTTTGTCTGCCTCCATCCTTTGCTTGTAGATGGGGCAGTCTCTTTTTAGGTGTTTTTCACTGTTGCAGAGGTAGCACTTTGGTCTGCGCCCCTCTACTGGAATGTGTATTCTACTGCCATCCGGCAGGTTTATGGCGTCGGGTATGGTATTTATGCTATCTTGTTCAATCTGAACAAGGAGATGCATTTCCATGCCCAACCAGTTTTTTTCTTTTACTCTGTTCACCTTTAGGATAGTGGCAGTCTCTTCAATGTCGAAGAGCATAGCTGCCACTAGCCAGGAGATGTTCAGTTCTGGTGGCACATGATTTATTTTTATTTCTGTCACACGTCGACCAAGGTATGTCGGCACGAGTAATAATTCTTCCGCCTTTAACGGTGTTGTAGAGTGCCGGATGGTATCCTCTTCCGTTGGGAAGCGCACTTCCACTGTTCCAAAGCGCTTCCCTTTGGTTACGAAGCTTTTTTGGCCCCATATCGGCTTTAGAGCTAACTCCAATCTCTGTGGAGTAGCATTCTCCATCTTTTGGTATTTTGTATTGAATACCTTGTATACTATTGTTTTTCTTTTCGTTGCTTGTATTAATGCTTGTGGAGTGTTAAGGAAGACATTATTGCCATCCCTTCTTAACAATTCCTTGGCATTCTTTATTTCTGCTTGAAATAATAATATAAAGTAAAATGGGAATATAAAATCCTGAGCAGAAAAGAAAAAGTAATACACAGATATTCATGTAAAAATAAAAATAAAAATAAAAATAAAAATAAAACATAAAAGGAGTCAAATCGGTTGGGGGGGGTAATCTAAGAAACAATAAGAGAAAATCTGGATAGTCAAGTAAGCTACATCTAAGCTATTTAGATGGGTTGGCGAAGGGTGGTGAGGAAAAATCTAAATGTAGAAGAAGAAGATAAAGCGATAATAGATATGGATACAGAGATCCTAAAGGTCGTCAGGGATAGATATATACGAGCTGTGTCTGTCTATATCAGTGGTGGGTCGTAAATAAGAAGTGTCATTCCAGAATAGACTTGAAACATGAAACATGATATTCTTGTGGTGAGTGGTCAGTGGTCAACCTACGCGAATTACAACTTAAGTGTACTAACTTATCTACATACACTTATCTAGATGAAGAAGGGTGAAGGAAGTGGAAAGGGTAATTATAACATAGAAGACATTAAAGAATGAATCAATAAACATGTCAACAAGAAAAGGGAAATAAAGTATATGGGGGCGGTAGGGTTGGACGTTAAGATTCAAAAAACAAAATTCAAAATAGATATGGATACAGAGATCCTAAAGGTCGTCAGGGATAGATATATACGAGCTGTGTCTGTCTATATCAGTGGTGGGTCGTAAATAAGAAGTGTCATTCCAGAATAGACTTGAAACATGAAACATGATATTCTTGTGGTGAGTGGTCAGTGGTCAACCTACGCGAATTACAACTTAAGTGTACTAACTTATCTACATACACTTATCTAGATGAAGAAGGGTGAAGGAAGTGGAAAGGGTAATTATAACATAGAAGACATTAAAGAATGAATCAATAAACATGTCAACAAGAAAAGGGAAATAAAGTATATGGGGGCGGTAGGGTTGGACGTTAAGATTCAAAAAACAAAATTCAAAATACAGAGTAATATAGTATACTAGTGATAGGAAATATTAGCACCCACATTAATAATGTAACAAATAAGAAATAAACAATAAAATAAGAACTAAAAAATAGTAAAAAATAATAAAAATAAGAGATAAAAAGTAAAAAATATAAAAATTAAAGATGAAAAAAATAATAAAATATAAAAAATAAAGATAAAAGAGTCAAAATATAACCAATAAAAAATAAGAAATTAAAAATTAAAAATTAAAACAAAGAAACCGGAAGTAAAAGAGTATAAAATAAATGTAAAAGTATAAAGTGAAGTATATATATGAAAAAATAAAAATTAAAAAAATTATAAGCAATATACACACATATATATACACACATACATACACATACATACATACACACATACATACATATTTATATATATATATATATATATATATATATATATATATATATATATATAAGCAATGTTAATTCTCTAAATGAAGTATTAACAGTAACTGCACGATAAAGTGTAGTATATTGCCACTTAAGTGTGGCTGACCCCTAGGGGTGGATGTTACTGTTGCTTTTAGCCCCAGGAGGACATCTCCTCCAGCTGGCTTATCGACACACTACTGTGTCCTGTTTGCCACAGCTGGAGGAGATGTCCTCCTGGGGCTAAAAGCAACAGTAACATCCACCCCTAGGGGTCAGCCACACTTAAGTGGCAATATACTACACTTTATCGTGCAGTTACTGTTAATACTTCATTTAGAGAATTAACATTGCTTGTTTTCACCTTTTCGATATCAGTGAAGAATTTCACTGGAAAAGTAGATATAAGATTGCCAAGATTTTATCTCTCTCATCAAAGATCAGTGGCTATCGGACGCTGACGAAGGGAAATAACCCTGAAACCCGGGTCCGTTCGTGCTACAGATCATGATGGGAGGGATAACTTCCCTTGGCAAACAGGACACAGTAGTGTGTCGATAAGCCAGCTGGAGGAGATGTCCTCCTGGGGCTAAAAGCAACAGTAACATCCACCCCTAGGGGTCAGCCACACTTAAGTGGCAATATACTACACTTTATAAAGATATATATATATATATATATATATATATATATATATATATATATATATATATGCACATATATATAACCATACATATATATATATCCAAAAAAAGTAAAAATAAAAAATAAAAATAAAAATAGAAATGAAATAAAATAAAATAAAAAGTATAAAAATAAAAAGTAAAATAAAGTAAAAAACAAAATCAAATAAAAACTATAAAATGATATAAAAATAGTAGAATAAAGTAGAAATGTAAAAATTAAAATAATTAAAAAAAAGGGGGTTGATTAGTGTTATTTCGTGTTATAATTTCGTATTGTAGTGCCCTTGGATGGTTTCGAGTCAATGACTGAAGCTAGAACTATATCCATAGGTTTGGGATTATGGATCCGGTTTATTAAAGACTTGTGTAAATTAAGTGGTCATAACCTAGTTATTCGAGGGTAAACCAAAATACTGATGTATATAGTAAGGTTAGGGGTAGAGTACGGGCTATGTTAGTTAGGTGTCTGAGTTTTGGTAGGTAGGATCTAACGTGGGAGTAGTTAAATAGAGGAGGTGTAGAAGTGCACATAACTAAAAGAGAGGATTTAAGGGTTATAATATCTAAAGGTTTTCATCATTTTATGGATACAGGAGGGTTTGAAATCTGACCTCTTATTAATTAGTTTATTCTTATCAGGAAATTTAATAATTTTCAAAGTTCAAGGGAGCATAACTGGCAACCAGTTCTATTATCTTTATACGTAGGGGCCGATCCAACAATAGACCATCTAAGGTTAAAATTAATCCTACCTTAGATGGTCTATTGTTGGATCGGCCCCTACGTATAAAGATAATAGAACTGGTTGCCAGTTATGCTCCCTTGAACTTTGAAAATTATTAAATTTCCTGATAAGAATAAACTAATTAATAAGAGGTCAGATTTCAAACCCTCCTGTATCCATAAAATGATGAAAACCTTTAGATATTATAACCCTT
This sequence comes from Octopus bimaculoides, assembly GCF_046866305.1. Classification (NCBI taxonomy): domain Eukaryota; kingdom Metazoa; phylum Mollusca; class Cephalopoda; order Octopoda; family Octopodidae; genus Octopus; species Octopus bimaculoides. Next base: position 49,404,525 of record NC_142937.1, on the reverse strand, counting down.
AAATCCTCTCTTTTAGTTATGTGCACTTCTACACCTCCTCTATTTAACTACTCCCACGTTAGATCCTACCTACCAAAACTCAGACACCTAACTAACATAGCCCGTACTCTACCCCTAACCTTACTATATACATCAGTATTTTGGTTTACCCTCGAATAACTAGGTTATGACCACTTAATTTACACAAATCTTTAATAAACCGGATCCATAATCCCAAACCTATGGATATAGTTCTAGCTTCAGTCACTGACTCGAAACCATCCAAGGGCACTACAATACGAAATTATAACACGAAATAACACTAATCAAGCCCCTTTTTTTAAATTATTTTAATTTTTACATTTCTACTTTATTCTACTATTTTTATATCATTTTATAGTTTTTATTTGATTTTGTTTTTTACTTTATTTTACTTTTTATTTTATTTTATTTCATTTCTATTTTTATTTTTTATTTTTACTTTTTTTGGATATAGATATGTATGGTTATATATATGTGCATATATATATATATATATATATATATATATGTATGTGTGTATGTATGTGTATATATATGTGTGTATATTGCTTATAATTTTTTTATTTTTTCATATATATACTTCACTTTATACTTTTACATTTATTTTATACTCTTTTACTTCCGGTTTCTTTATGTTTTAATTTTTTAATTTTTAATTTCTTTGTATTTCTTATTTTTTATTGGTTATATTTTGACTCTTTTATCTTTATTTTATATATTTTATTATTTTTTTCATCTTTAATTTTTTTATTTTTTACTTTTTATCTCTTATTTTTATTATTTTTTACTATTTTTTAGTTCTTATTTTATTGTTTATTTCTTATTTGTTACATTATTAATGTGGGTGCTAATATTTCCTATCACTAGTATACTATATTACTCTGTATTTTGAATTTTGTTTTTTGAATCTTAACGTCCAACCCTATATACTTTATTTCCCTTTTCTTGTTGACATGTTTATTGATTCATTCTTTAACGTCTTCTATGTTATAATTACCCTTTCCACTTCCTTCACCCTTCTTCATCTAGATAAGTGTATGTAGATAAGTTAGTACACTTAAGTTGTAATTCGCGTAGGTTGACCACTGACCACTCACCACAAGAATATCATGTTTCATGTTTCAAGTTTATTCTGGAATGACACTTCTTATTTACGACCCGCCACTGATATAGGCAGACACAGCTCATATATATCTATCCCTGACGACCTTTAGGATCTCTGTATCCATATCTATTTATCGCTTTATCTTCTTCTTCTACATTTAGATTTTTCCTCACCACCCTTCGCCAACCCATCTAAATAGCTTAGATGTAGCTTACTTGACTATCCAGATTTTCTCTTATTGTTTCTTAGATTACCCGCCCCACCGATTTGACTCCTTTTATGTTTTATTTTTATTTTTATTTTTACATGAATATCTGTGTATTACTTTTTCTTTTCTGCTCAGGATTTTATATTCCCATTTTACTTTATATTATTATTTCATTTTATCATTTTATTATATTGTTCTTAACCACCAACTTAACACTACACACTGAATCGTGGCAAGGTATGGACGGATTTGGGAGTACCGAGGAAATTATGTGTAAATGGAGAATTCTACGAGGTATAGTACAATGCAAAATACCGAAAGGTACCTCACCTCTTATATCGCACCTTTCTTCCTCCTTTAACGCCGATGTGATATAATTTCTTGGGAGAGAAATACTTTTGCGGCTGAAGATAGCTTTGTATTGTCAATTATACACTGATATAAAGCTTGAAACACGTGTACCGCAGAATCCTTTGTGTTTTTGTTTTTATTTTTTGCATTTACAATTTATTCTTTCACCTCAACCACGAGCTGGCATACACAGGTGCTTACAATTGTCAAGTATTGCCTCAAACTTTTACTTTACCTATATATATATATAAGGGCATTACTATACAATAACGCCTCACGCCATGAGGGACTCTAAGGTCAGACTACTATTAAAAGCACATTTTTACCGAATGCGAGGAAATGCAACTCTCAAAGCCAACCCCTTAAAAACGGACTAAATTATAGATCATGATTTCGTAGTTATTGTAGTATTATACAACTTCTACTCGTCAGTATAATATGGTCAAGAAAAATAGAAATAAACAGTGAATCAACATACCAAACGAACACCATGTATCCAGCATAGCATATAGACGACTGTTCATCGCTATTTCCCTATGTAAGTGGCGGGAATTTCGAATTGCATCTTGATAAATTCTTGTAAAAGAATTCGTCCTATTATTGAATTTAAATATAATACCAGAATATATTCAGTGCTGAATTTATTCTGAGTAAGTAATTTATTCTGCAATTCGAAATTCCCGCCACTTACATGGGGAAATAGCGATGAACAGTCGTCTATATGCTATGCTGGATACATGGTGTTCGTTTGGTATGTTGATTCACTGTTTATTTCTATTTTTCTTGACCATATTATACTGACGAGTAGAAGTTGTATAATACTACAATAACTACGAAATCATGATCTATAATTTAGTCCGTTTTTAAGGGGTTGGCTTTGAGAGTTGCATTTCCTCGCATTCGGTAAAAATGTGCTTTTTATAGTAGTCTGACCTTAGAGTCCCTCATGGCGTGAGGCGTTATTGTATAGTAATGCCCTTATATAAATATAAATATATATTTCGGGAATAAGTGATGGATTTTTTCCCTTATGAGGTTTTTTCACGCTAGCTACTTGATAAGTTCTTGTAAAAGAATTCGTCTTATTATTGAATTTATATATATATATATATATATATATATATATATATATATATATATATATATATATATACATACATACACATATATCAATCATCGTAGTTTAACATTCACTTTCCATGCTGGCATATGTTGGACAGTTTTACTGAGGGCTGGTAAGCCAGAAGGCTACACCAGGCTCCAATCTGATCTGCCAAAGTTTCTACAGCTGGATGCCCTTCCTAATGCCAACTACTCCGAGAGTGTAGTGGGTGCATTTTTTGTGCCACCAGCACGAGGGCCAGTCAGGCGGTACTGGCATCAACCATGCTTGAATGGTGCTTTTTATGTTCAACCGGCACAGGAGCCAGTCAGGCAGCACTGGCAATGACGTACTTATATATATATATATATATATATATATATATATATATATATACGCATATGCACCACAAACAGCTTGGCATTCATACATGACGTGAAAGTGTCACTGAGGCTTTTTTCGGACCGTAATTTAATAGAACTAGTGATGTAAGGACCACAAAAGACCACGCACATATGAAATACTAGAAATGCTCATCTCATCTCTAGCTTGAATTTCCACAAAACTGAGAAAGAGGTCCTGAAATGTAACTGGTCCACCATCCTCTCTGGGGAAAACATCGACATGAAACTACAGAACTTCATGGAAACCATATATGATATCTGCAGTAAGTTTACCCCAAAGTGAACACCAAATCAATGGGCAAAGAAAAATATAATACCCAGGAATAGGAGAGTACTAATGAGACAAAGAGTAAAAATCTCAAGCCATCTAAATGAACATCTAAAAGATTTCAAACGACTCGACCCCGAATGCACTTTGCTTGAGATTGAAAATGCACTCAAACATTCCCATGAAAAGGAAAGGGCAGAAAAAGAAGCCAGGGCTATCAAAAACATTAAAGCGGCCTTCTATAGATATGCAAAATAATCTGCTTCAGTGCGTTACAAAATAGGACGCTACTTGATGAAAACGGCTCGCCAACTGCGGACTCCCAAGTGAATTACTGAATGCACAATACAAGAGTGCTTTCAGCATACCGCTGGGGAAGCTATGAGTGAATGTGCCGGATAGGTTCTTTGACCCCAAAGACACACATTGTGAAATGGCAACTATTGATAATACTAACACAGAGGAAATTAATGTGATATCAGCCATTGAAGAGCTGAGCTCAAACTCAGCAATGGGCCCTGATGGATTCCCTGCAATCCTCCTAAAGAAATGTAATAGAGCTCTAGCTAGACTGCTTCAAATCCTTTTCCAGGAGTCCCTCAGGATAGAGGGAATAATATGCCCTATCCATAAGGGAGGAAGCAGGGCAGAGGCTAGAAATTATAGACCTGTCTCCCTGACCTCCCACATCAGTAAAGTCATGGAGCGCATTGTCAGGAAAAGGCTGATTGAGTTCCTTGAGGACAATGACCTGCTCTCTGACACCCAACATGGCTTTTGCCTGGGAAGGAGCTGTCTTACACAGCTTCTGCGACACTATGACTGGGTACTGAAGCAATTAATGAACTGCTCAAAAGTGGATGTGGTATACCTCAACTTTGTGAAGGCATTTGACAAGGTCGACCATGGAATGATATGCCACAAAATATGGAGACTCAGCATCACCGGTAAAGTCGGAGAGTGGCTGCATGATTTCTGAAAGGACAGGACACATTTATGTGGCCATGAAACACATGTAGTCTTTCATCCACTTTCGTTTTTATAAACTTATTAAACTGTTTTAAATTTTTAGTCCAATATTTCAAAGATTTTATATATTACAAATTTTCTCTTGGATTTTTTAGGTTTTTAAACTAGTATTTTGTATAGTACACTTTTCTAGATGGTGTCTGATCTCCTTCATCGTGTGAATTGCACCATGGTGGTTCTCTGAATTATTAAAATACATATATACATTATCATCATCATCATCGTCGTCGTTTAACGCCCGCTTTCCATGCTAGCATGGGTTGGACGATTTGACTGAGGATTGGTGAAACCAGATGGCTACACCAGGCTCCAATCTGATTTGGCAGAGTTTCTACAGCTGGATGCCCTTCCTAACGCCAACCACTCCGAGAGTGTAGTGGGTGGTACTGGCAACGGCCAAGCTCAAAATGGTGTATTTTACGTGCCACCTGCACAGGAGCCAGTTCGGTGGCACAGGCAATGATCTCGCTCGAATGTCTTTACACATGCCATCCAGCACAAGTGCCAGGAAGGCAATGCTGGGCACAGGTGCTATGACGCTTTTGCTTTCGCTTGCCCCAACAAGTCTTCGCAAGCCGAGTTTTGTGTCCAATGAAGGAGAAGGCATTGGCATGGGTGCCAGTCGTCGAATTTAATTCGATTTCGATTTCACTTGCCTCAACATGTCTTCACAAGTGGAGTTTAGTGTCCAATGAAGGAAGGTATGCATAAGTGGGCTGGCTGAGGCCTTAGATTTAGGTCTCACTTGACTTGCCAGATCTTCTCACGCACAGCATATTTCCAGAGGTCTTGGTCAGAATCATCGCCTCGGTGAGGCCCAAAGTTTGAAGGGCGTGCCTCACCACTTCATCCCAGGTCTTTCTGGGCCTACCTCTTCCACAGGTTCCCTTAACTGCTAGGGTGTGGTACTTTTTCACACAGCTATCCTCATCCATTCTCGCTACATAACCATACCAGCGCAATCGTCTCTCTTGCACACCACAACTGATGCTTCATAAGTTCAACTTTTCTCTGTCTAGTAAGCACACTGACATTACACATCCATCGGAGCATACTGGCTTCATTCCTTGCGAGCCTATGCATGTCCACAGCAGTCACGGCCCATGTTTCACTGCCATGTAGCATGGCTGTTCGTACACATGCATCATACAGTCTGCCTTTTACTCTGAGTGAGAGGCCACTTGTCACCAGCAGAAGTAAGAGCTCTCTGAACTTGGCCCAGGCTATTCTTATTCTAGCAGCTACACTTTCAGCGCACCCTCCCCCACTACTAACCTGGTCACCTAGATAGCGGAAGCTATCAACTACGTCTAGTTTTTCTCCCTGGAATGTGGCAGAAGTTGTTTTCTGCACATTTACAGTGTTTATTGCTCCTGAACATCTGCCACATATAAAAACTATCTTCCTAGTTAGCCTTCCTTTGATATTGCTGCACCTCTTATGTGTCCATAGCTTGCACTGAGTGCATCTTATAGAGTTTCTACCTATGCCTTTTCTACAGATCGAGCAGGGCCATCTACCTGAAGGGGTTTGTGTTTTGTCTACCTTCCTACTTATTAGGACTTTGGTTTTAGCTAGGTTGACTCTAAGGTCCTTCAATTCTAGTCCTTTCTTCCACACCTGAAATTTCTCCTCTAGTTCTGATAGTGACTCAGCAATTAGTGCAAGGTCATCAGCATAGAGGAGCTCCCAAGGGCATCCTGTCTTGAATTCCTGTTATTGCCTGGAGGACTATGATAAATAGGAGGGGGCTGAGGACAGAGCCTTGGTGGACCCCTACCTCTACCCGATATTCTTCACTGTACTCATTGCGAACCCTCACCTCACTGACAGCGTCTCTGTACATGGCTCGCACAGCTCTCACTAACCATTCTTCTATCCCTAGTTTCCTCATTGACCACCAGATAAGGGATCGGGGGACCGTGTCAAAGGCTTTCTCCATGTCAACGAAAGCCAGGTACAGAGGCTAGGTATTTCACCTGCAGCTGTCTTACCAGAAATATAGTATCAGTGGTGCTTTTTCCCTGGCATGAACTCAAACTGCATCTCATCTAAACTGACTCTCTGCCTAATTAGTTGGGCTATGACCCTCTCCGTGACTTTAATTACCTGATCTAACAGCTTGATACCTCTGTAATTATTTGTATCTAAAGTGTCACCTTTACCTTTGTAGCAGTTGACTATGGTGCTGCTACACCAGTCATTGAGTATGACTCCTTCGTGTATCACCTGGATAACAATACGGGTGACTAGGCTATAGCCGACACTGCCAGATATTTTGAGCATCTCTGCGGTGATTCTTGAAGGGCAGGGGGCTTTCTCTGTCTTCATGCTCTTAATTGCTTTATCTACCATGGTACTGTCAATTCAGATAGCTGGTCCCTCTGTTGGGTTGACATTCAGCAGACTCTCTTTCTCCCATTCATTCTCTTTATTGAGCAATCTTTCGTAGTGACGTCTCCAAACCTCTTTCTTTACAGCCTCGTTTAGTGCAAGCGTACCATCATCCATGCGAACCCATTTCTCTCCCACAACATCACGATTCTCTCTCACACACTGTCTTGCAACATGAAATACTTCAAGTCTTTGGTCCTCACAGTGCAGAACATTGGCAAACTTTTTCTTATCTGCTTCCCCTCTGGCTAAGTAAACCTGTCTCCTAGCTTCCCTTCTAGCAGTCTTATACAATTCCCTGCTACCTCCATTCTTCCAGTCCTTCCAAGCCTGTTTCTTTTGTCTAATAGCCCTGTCAACCATATTGTTCCACCATCACGTTACTTTGGGTTGAGAGAGGACTTTACACCAGCCATAGATCTGGTCGGTGGCTCTCAGCAGGCTGTCCCGTAGAAACCTCCAGTTGTCTTCCACGTTGTATGATGCTATATCCCCTTCTATTTCATCAAATGTTTCAAGTAGTATGTCTCTAAATCTCTGTCCATTTGCAGGATCTTTAAGCTTCCAAACCCTTCTCCTCCAAGCCGGTCTACTTCTGGGCATCCATTTTGCCTTGATCCCGAAGTTGCTAACTACTAATCTGTGTTGAGGGGTACATTCTTCACCAGAGAAGGTTTTGGCATTTATAAGCTGCCCTCTTTCCCTATTTCTAGTGAGGATGTAGTCGATTTGGCTAGAGTGTCTGCCGGAACGGTAGATGACTAGGTGACAGGCAGGTTTCCTGAAGTTGGTATTGCAAACCATAAGATCGTTTGCATCACAGAACTCCAGCAGTCTGGTTCCCTCCTCATTGCGGGAACCGAAGCCATAGCCTCCATGAATGCCATGGAAGCCCCCTGCATGACGTCCAACATGACCATTGAAATCACCAGCCACAAAGAGAAGGTCCCTGTCATTCGTCAATGAGGTAGTTTGCAGGAGGTTGTCGTAGAATTGGTCTTTCTGCCCATCTGGTAGCCCCGGTTGAGGGGCATAGGCCGAGATGACGGTAGCTAACCTATGATGAAGAACTAGTCTAATCTTAAGTACTCTCTCACATATTCTGACTACTTCGATTACCTTATCAACCCATTTCTCTGTACATACATACATACATACATACATATATATATATATATATATATATATATATATATATATATACACACATATAATAACTGTATATAATATATATCATAATGATATTTATTGTCCGATTTGAAGCAACAATTTTTAAATGTAAACAAATGACTGAAAAATGATGAACTAACCTGAGGCAGAATTGAACTCACAAATCGACGCTTTCGTGGCTCCTTGCGAATCTGATTGGCCAAATGCTCACCCATCATTTTCAGTCAAATTTAGTTAATATATGTTGTCTTGATACAACATAAATAATATATATATACATACAGACACACACTTGTATATATGTACAATAGACTCCTGTACTATTTTTAAAAATTTCACTCACAAGATACCTGCCTGGAATAACTCACACATACATATACTGAGTTGCAGCCAGTTTTTCAAGCTGTGAGGATGTGAACTCTGTTTGACTTCTTTCTCCTTTTCTTCTCTTTTTTCTCTGCCCCTGATGAAGAATTGAATCTGAAACATTGGATATTCCACTCCTTACAGTAAGTTCACTGTATCCCTTTCACTTTTTTCCATATTTTTTCAATTCTTGCCAATGCAGAGCCTGTTTATCATACATATACTCACATATGCATACATATTTACACAAACATACACACATGCAGGTTTGTATGTGTAAGAAAAGACATTGTTATTAGAAAAACAGAAGAAACATTGAACATAGATAAATAAAAAAAAAACACTCTGCATCTAAGAAGATTTTAAAGAAATATATAACTACTCATTTTATTATTTTTTTTATGCATTTCAGTCTGGCAGCTGTGGCAATGTTTGTGCACCACCTATACAGTGTTGGAACACTACATAGGAATTTTTATTGCTTTCATTTGAGTTAAAATAAATTCTATAGAAGATTATAAAATTTCTCTAAAATGTTGTTAATCTTTTAATAATTTTTACAACTCACTTGAAATATCTTTTCCCAATTACTCCATAATAGTATTTTCATATTCAATATACAGTTCACAGCCTCTGAATTATCCTTACTGTTAGACCAAAGATATGTTTAGAAAAATAATTTCAGTTATATGCAAAATCCTGGTAAAAATAATTCCTGTGATAAACATGTCATGAACATTCCAAATTACTAAATTAATTTTGGCTTAATAATTAATTATAAAATTCTGTTTTAAAGCAAAAATAATAGTGTAATCTAACAATAGATTTGTTGATATTTTCCCCATCAATAGCCCTTAGGCTTGTTTGTTCCTGTCCTGTAAAAGAATGGAAAAAAAAAAATTAATAATATACACTAAAACAAAGTAATTTTGAAATTGAAATTTATTTGAAAAGTTATTTTTATAAAAGTATTTTGACTGTGTATAAACAATAAAATTTTGCAGGTGAGATATTTTATGCAGTAAATATTTTAAGCTTTCTAAATGAATGGGTAACAAACTAAGTGCATCTCATTCATTGTCGTAATTCTAAGAAAGGTAGAAGTGATAAAAATTATTAACTTGTCTATAAGCAAGAATATTTAGAAAAGTTCCTAATGTTAACTGTAAAGAATTAAACCTGAATTTCTGTATTCTTATATAAAAATAACAGCACAGAAACAGGATTCTGTCAATATATATATATATATATATATACTGTAAATCCTCTAGTATAATCCGCATTTTTTCCCCAAAACTTAAAGGTCAAAATCCCTAGTGCATACTATATACAAGGTTAAAAATGAAAAATATTTTCTAAGCAATGTCCGAGTCTCTATTTGCTGTCTGGCAATGTTTATTCAGATGCATTTTGTGATGTCGGGCGCGAAAATACCTTAAGCTTAGCCTGAAAGCAATTAAGTCATAAAAGAATCATCCATAACTTGCAGTAAGCAACATTTATTAAAATAAAAGTATTCAGAACACAGAATAACATGTAACAAAAACAATTTGCAAACATATTCACATTCCCATATAACAGTGAAGAATATCACCATTATTGTATTATGCATGTGCGGAAGTGTTTGTTCGACTATGTTCTGCTGGCTTAATTACGCATGAATTGTGATTAATAGTTTAGCACTAAATAGTTCATCTTGCTGTTTGTATTGGCAGTTTGCATCGTTACTGTGGCAAACAATAATTAAATACCGGTATTAAATGTTTGAACTACTAGGGTTTTTTATAAGTGGGACTTAAACCTGTACATTAATCTCCAATAAAACATTTTATACATTACATGCCCATAAAATGCCTCGTAGATCTTATTCAGCTATGTTTAAACTTATATCATATGCTGAAGAGCATGGTAATAGGGCCGCCGGAAGAAAATTTGATGTTGACGAAAGCAATGTCAGGTTATGGAGAAGAAATAAAGATGAAATTAAACAGAAGGCAAGAAGTGGGGAAAAAGCCAAACATCTTGAGCTTTAAAAAATTTTGCTTGAATGGGTAGAGGAAAGAAGACTTGGTGGAACAGTCATTAATACAGTACATTTGAGGCTACAGGCAAAACTCATTGCTAAAAAGATAAAACTTAATGAGTCAGAATTTAAAGCATCACGTGGCTGGGCCAGTAACTTTATGTCAAGGCATGACTTGTCTATTAGGAGGCAAACCCACATTTCACAAAAGTTACCAGCTTATATTGAAGAGAAGTTAATGAACTTTCAAAAGTTTATTATCAAAATGCAACGGGAAAAGGATTACCCATTGTCATTGATTGGTAATGCGGACCAGGCCTCATTAACTTTTGATATGCCAGCAGATAGCACAATAGATTTCAGTGGTACATCGTCAATTACAATTAAAACCACGGGCCATGAAAAAAATCGTTTTACCATCATGTTAGCTTGTATGGCTGACGGTACCAAACTTAAACCTTATATAATATTGTACTAGATGCTTTTAGATGCCACAGAAGTGAAGATAAACTCAAGCATTTAAAAAAAACGTCACAAAACAGATGTTGCTATCATTCCAGGGGGTATGACCTCCATATTGCAGCCATTAGATGTCTCTATTAACAAAGCGATTAAAAACAAATTGCGTGATTTATGGATTGAATGGATGTTGACTGGAGAAAAGTCGTTCACTAAAGGTAGAAGGGTTCGCACTCCCGGTCAGACGTTATTAATGTTATTTCTTTATTTTCTGCAAACAAAGTGCACAAAAAAGCTACACATTTGCATTATGTTATATATACAATAATAATAAAGGACGTTACCATATATATGTTTACAAACCAAGGACGTTATATAGACCTTCTTGATTCAAGTTAGAGAAGGGGTTTGTATTATACACAAAGTTTAGGTTTTTCAGAGGTACAGCCCCCTAAAAATCTCCTGCGTATTATACTCAAGGGTGGACTATACTTGAGGATTTACGGTATATATATATATATATATATATATATATATATACTCTTTTACTTGTTTCAGTCTTTTGACTGCGGCCATGCTGGAGCACCACCTTTAGTCGAAGAAATCGACCCCAGGACTTATTCTTTGGAAGCCTAGTACTTATTCTATCGGTCTTTTTTGCCGAACCACTAAGTTACGGGGACATAAACACACCAGCATCGGTTGTCAAGCGATGTTGGGGGGACAAACACAGACATACAAACACACACACATATACACATATACGACGGGCTTCTTTCAGTTTCCGTCTACCAAATCCACTCACAAGGCATTGGTCGGCCCGAGGCTATAGTAGAAGGCACTTGCCCAAGATGCCACGCAGTGGGACTGAACCCGGGACCATGTGGTTGGTAAGCAAGCTACTTACCACACAGCCACTCCTACGCCTATATATATATATATATATATATATATTGAGTGGCAAGATGGCAGAAACATTAGCATGCCGGGCGAAATGCTTAGAAGTATTTCATGTCTTTACATTCTGAATTCAAATTCTGCCGATGTTGACTTTGCTTTTCATCCTTATGGGGTTGATATATTAAGTAACAGTTGCATACTGGGATTGATCTAATTGACTGGACCACTCCCCCAAAATTTCAGGCCTTGTGCCTAGAGTAGAAAAGAATATATATATATAATAATATATAATATATAATATATATATATATATATATATATATATATATATATATATATATATATATATATATATATATATATATAATTGAGATTCAGTTGAATTAGCACCAAGTCAGTCCAGTATTATCCGCATAGCTCAAAGTAAGCTGAATAAAATCAAAATAAGCAACAGGATATCAAGAAGTGATGCAGTATGACCGTTTCAAGGGGCTCCATTTAACTGAACAATGCAATCATTACATCAATTTAAATGCAGTGCTATCATCTGCTGCACAAATAAATAGAATTTTAAGCAGTTGGACACATTAATATAATTTTTCTCAAACACTTTAACAGAGCAAGAAGATGAAAGAAATTCATGTTGTCACTATTGTAGCTAAGAATAGACTACACTTCCAAGAATAGCATGAAGCCTACTGGGGTCATAGCTTGTAAAGGATTGTGGTTCATCTCTAATTTATTTGTCTTTTTTATCAACTACTAAATCTAAGACTACAGGACTGTGTCTGTTTAGAAATGAAGAGTAAAAGTGAGTTGACAGCTCATGGCTAGGTATGATCATGAATATTGTCATATGTATCCCTTTTCCTCAGGGAGGGAAGAAAACATTAGTAGTAAATTGGATATAAAGTAACTGTCTATAAAAGAAGGTTGGGTAGGGGAGGACTCTAAATCATAATGTTAATTACCAGTTAAAAGGACAAGACACTAATAAAACCTAGGATGTTAATACAGAGGAAATTTTATCTTGGGGTACTATGGGTGATTGTTTATAAACAATATTATGTTGTATAAAAATAAAATTTAAGATTATCAAAAATGATATCATAACCAAAATAGGTAAAATGTATGTATATATCAATTATCAACATTTAAAAAAGAAAGATTACATAGAATCAGTTTAATACTCATCCATGTACTTAATTAATTACTTATTAGATGGTTTCTATAAAGATTGCTCAGGGCATTTACTTGTGGGATGCTGGAAAGATAAACATGCTATCTATATCATATAAATATAAGGCAGGATATGTGTGTGTGTGTAGTTTATGCACGTCTACAAGTTAGCACGCATTTCACTCCAATTTTAGGAGGAGATTCGTCATGACCCTATCTGCATTTTCGTCAACTTTTTCTCTCAGAGGTACTCGTGTATAGCTATAAAAATCGATTTTCAACCATAACTTTTACCAATTTTGAAGTTTGTTGACATGGCGAAGTCAAACTGCGTACGCGCGTGAAGAAGAGGGGGAGATACAGAGTGTTTGCTAGCGTCTAACAAAAAAAAAAATGAAAAGAAAAAGTGGAAGAGGGAGACAGAAAGCGTCTAAGCAAAAAAAATGTTTGTAACCAAGACAGTTTGTTTGCCAGCGTCTAACAAAAAAAAAAAAAAAAAAAAAGGAACGAAAAAGTGGAAGAGAGAAACAGAAAGCGTCTAACAAATCATTTATTTATTTTTAATCGTTCATCTTTCTCCCCCTCTCACTCTCACACACACGCACATATACTACTTTGGGAGCGAAAGAGTTTTGTTTATATTTCACAACAACGATGTAACAAAGAGGTGTATGTAACAATTTGTCAGTGAATTACACAATATAAATGGGTAAAATTTCCGAGGCTTCCACCCCACCCCGACCCATTTTTCGGACCACAAAAAGAGTTTGGTAATTTTTCAGATTAACACCCGCACGATTTCCACTAGGGTGTTACGGTTAGGATTAACGTTAGGGTTAGGATTAGGGTTGGTGTTAGGGTTACGGTTTTAGGGTCAGGGTTAGGGTGTTAGGGTTAGGGTTTAGGGTTAGAGTTAACCTAGATGGGACAGGCCCCTTATTTTTTGGTTAAGGCTGTTGGTAAGTTTTCCTAAGTTACTCCAATCCAGATCCCCAATGCAAACCTTCAGATCAACCTTCTCCTATGCAGATCTCTAATGCAACTTAAAAAAAAAAACAGTCAATGAATGGAAATAACCAATAAACTGATTACTTATGGGATTTCCCAATCAAATTGCCAGCAAACCATCTTCAGCCAAACCAATTTCAACGGATTTCGCTCAAATCTGATGTCCATGTTACTTATTTTGGTTTCAAATAAAGCACTTGAACACTTAATAATCCTAGCTCAATCCCGGGTAGCGCTGGGCTATACTGCTAGTATTAATTATAAGGCAAGAATCAGAAAAAATAAAGATGTGTACATACACACACACATATTTATATATGTGCACACATGCACGCATACACATACACAAATATTTGTACGTTTATATGGATATAGCATAACCATCTAGCATAGACTTAAGTAATTGAAAAGTATCTATTTACAAACAAGAAAAATAACAATTTATAAGGGATAAGAGGTTAATAGGTTATAAATATTTACATGTTTATATGGATATAATATAACTATCACGCATAGACCTAAGTAGCAGAAAAATCTCTATTTAAGAATAGTAACAATTTATAAGGGATAAGAGGTTAATAGATAAGGATATCAAAATAAGAAAACAAAATAATAAGAATTTATGGTCCACTACTGGAAAATTTTGAAAACGACTTATTTGAACTAATAGCTAATATAAATTCAAAGAACACCCACTTAGAAAAAACTTGCACCTGAAGAAGCTTAGAGACTTTATTAAATCATTGCAGAACAAACCAGGAATACTTGTACCAGTGGATAAAACTGGAAACTTATATAGAGTGGCCTATATTACCTATAGAAGACTAATAATGAAAGAACTCAAAGCTAAATATAAAATAACCACGAATGACTATCTATTGGGCATCATCTTAGAAATTAAGGAAATTATGATGGAATATGACTTAGTGGGTAGGACCGAACCCTTAAAATCAAATGAACCAAGGATTAACCTCAAGGAGCATAAAAAGAACTGCCAGGATAATCCTGCTCTCAGACTGATTTTCCGGACAAAGTCCAATATAGGTTGACTTAGTAAATCTATTCTGGATACTATACTACCTGTAATAATTTCTAATCTATCTCTCAAATTATGGGTTGATACAGATGAAATGATATATTGGTTCAAATCCATTGAAAATATACATAATTATTCGTTTATTCAATTTGATATTAACAGTTATTATTTTAGTATATCTCCTATTCTTCTTAACAAATCCCTAAGTTTTGCAAAAAAACTCTCTCTCATAACTAGAGATAAAATTGACATTATTCTTTTAGCCAGGAAGACTATCATAGAATTTAAGGATAAGCTTTGGGTGAGGTCCAATGCCCCTGATAATTTCAATATAGCTATGGGCTTGAGTGATTCGGCGGAAATTACTAACCTAGTTGGTGCATATCTCTTAAAGTGCCTGAATTGCAGGAAGGTTTATATAGAAATAATGCTCTATTTATTATCCCTAGTGACAACAAACTGGTCAGAGAAAGAATGAGAAAAAGAATTAGAAAATTTTTTAAAAGCTTCAACTTAGGAATTATATTTGAATATGGCACACAGGTGGAAAATTTCTTGGATACAACATCAGACATTAACTCAGGATTATGCCATCCCTGTAGGAAACCAGGTGAATTTATGAGGTATGTGAACAAATCATCAAATCACCCCACTAATATTAAAATCAGTAGTCAAAAGTATTTCTAAAAGAATTATGAAATTATCAGCAAATAAAGACATTTTTAATACCCATTCCCACCACTATAATTTTACTTTGTCAAAGGCAGGATACAACCATGGAATAACTTTTCTTAATGCAGAAAGTATAACACCAACTAATAGTAGAAATAACGAGATTTCAAATGCGAGGGAGAATACAGACTTACTTGGATGGGAAAACAGAGCTACTATGAAAGCATCCAACAAACCCATTAATTTAAATAAAAAGATAAATAACAACAGGAAATTAGATGCTATAACCAGTAGGAATATTAGTTTATATAATAAAGATAGTGAGGCAACTGAGTGGATTATGCCACCCTCTAATGATAAAAAAAAATACTAATAATATAGCCATACCTAATAATCAAGTCGTGATTTTGGGAGGCGTTGAAAGAGCTGGTAAATTCTGCCCTTATATATGTAAGAAAATAATGATTTGGTCAGGTATAACGTTCCTTTCAACTGTGCCATATCCACAAATATATATAAGAAATTCATGGCAATTTTAGAAAAAAACTTCCCTGCTTCCCATAGATATAATAGAATATTTTCCCATAAGGCAGTTAGAATCTCATATTCTACCCTTCCCAATATAGGTACCATCATAGCAAGGTTAAATAGAAAGAACATAAAATCGGCAAGAGGGGTTAATAATAATAATAATATTGTCAACACTAGTTTAAACCCCTACAATGAGAATAATATTAATGGAGATGTAGGAATTAGAAACAACAGTACTAACACATCTAATATGTACAATATGGACTATAAATCTAAGGTTTATACTAGTACAGGGATTACTGACACAATGCCTGTTGATACTGAGATGAATTTGAATGATACTACAGTTGAAGTAAGTATAAATAATAACAGAAATAAAATTAACACATGATAGTAGTAGTAGGAATAATAATAATAATAATAATAATGATAATAATAATAACAACAATAATAATAATATTAATAATAATAATAATGATAGGAATATCAATAATATTAATAGTAATAATGCTCCTGATTGCAACTGTAGAGTTCCAAAATGTAATTTATAGATGTACAATCATAACTGAGGCTGGTAACTTTATATATATAAGATGTTTGATAAATATGAAAAAATGTATCAATAACAATTTTTCATCTTTTAGATTCAAACATAAAGCCAATTGTATGTCCTTATCTAGCAAGAATTGGGAACTGAAGGAAAGCGGGATCGAATTTAGCCTTAAATGGGATATAATATGGAAAGCGCAGCCTTATAGAGATAGTCGATACAGGTGTGAGCTGTGCTCTATGGAAACCTGTGAGATTTTTAAGAACAACCTCATTAATAGTAGATTAGACCTAAGGGTATCATGCATGCATTGCGTCACCCATACATTTAGGTATTTTCGAAATTAGTGATTATAGGTGCCATATTTGAAATTAATTTTGGTGTCATATCCGTTGTAAACTTACCCTCTAGCACTAAATATAATAAAATCATAGGATATTATATGATGAATTAAATTGCGTTGCATATTTTATAAGCTATATGTTATGGTATGTGGTGTGCTATATGTAATTACTATCCCATGATAACTCCTGCCTAGTTAGTCTGACTTCATCATATTTTTGGTGATTAAACTATTTTTTTCATTTCTATGATGTTCTACCCTATTGATCATATTATGTATATTTGTAAAGGCTTTTATGTAAGTAAGTCTCCTAATTATATACACCCTAGAAACTATAAAATAATGTATATAATAGCACCTTTAATATTACAACTTATAAAATCTCTTCGGTCTGAATACCTCTAACTGCCCTTGCTATGCCCATACCTACTACTTCTTCTTTTCAGGTTATCTTTATCTCTTCCCTACCTCAAATTTTAATACTCTGTAATAAATGTAGGTTATATGTATTTCTTATTATTTTCTATAAATTCTTATTTTGTTTTCTTATTTTGATACACTTGCCTCTTATCCCTTATAAGTTATTACTGTTCTTAAATAGAGATTTTTCAGCTACTTAGGTCTATGTGAGATGGTTATACTATATTTGTATATGTATATACTAGCTGACGAACCTGGTAATTTCCGAGAAAGTGGGGCTTATCCCTTGGTTCCGTTCTCATAATTGTTTCTCTAATCCAATAACAACAACACAAAGTATGTAGCCCTTAAAACGGTTTTTATGCATTTACAGAGAATACCGAACTGTCTTACAGAGGATCTTGTTTTTAGGAATTTCCAGTAAGTCATGAATACCCAAATTGTGAAGTCAGTTATGTAATAACATGAAATTAGTTACCCAATAGTAAGAATTCAAAGGAAGCAACCCCAAAAAGGGCTTTAGTGCGTTTCCAGAGTATATAGAACATAGGAAGAAATACTAATAAGGTATGTATAATAAAATCATGAAGTATGTTACGTAATGACAGGGTAATCAGATATGTGATAATAACAATTCAAAGTAAATAACTCTGAAAAGGGCTTTTCTGCATTCCCAGAGAATATTACCCTAAGGGGCGCTAGTGTTGGTATATTCGTGAATGAGTCACTAACCGAAATAAGTGGATCTATTGTTTAGGAAAATACTATTTACTTGTTTAAGGGTTGTACTGGATAAATTGTGAAAATAACTCAAATAGTTCAAATACTAAGAAATAAGCATATTCAATTTCAATGTTACCAAATAATTTAGGAAAATGAATGGGTTATTTCCCTTGGCTATACATAAGGATATATTAGGGCAGTGAGCTGGCAGGATCGTTAGGATGCCAGGCAAAATGCTTAGTGGTATTTCATTTGCCGCTATGTTCTGAGTTCAAAGTCCTCTGAGGTTGACTTTGCCTTTCATCCTTTCGAGGTCGATTAAATAAGTACCAGTTATGCACTGGGATCGATGTAATCGACTTAATCCCTTTGTCTGTCCTTGCTTGTCTCCTCTATGTTTAGCTCCCTGTGGGCAATAAATATATATAAGGATCCCTTCCAAGGGTGAAAGCATTATTTCCCTTGGCTTTTAAAATAAAATATATTATATATATATATATATATATATATATTTATTTATTTACGGCCTCAAACATCTCATAATACCTTGCGCTTTAGTTTTGCCCCCTATTATTTATCTTGTTTCTCTCCATGAAATTCAATTGAATTCAGTTGTTGTCTTAAATTCATGCTTATTCATTTTCTAAGCTTCCTAAATTCATGCTACGTTATATTCTAATCACCCAGAATTCATTGCTCTTTTAAAAAATTACGATTTATGCATTGTTGTCTCTCAAATATTTAAAATCTACAATTAAGAGCCCTATCTACTCGCTGGCGGTACCTACCCACCACTACCCATTTTCCTTTATTCAAAAATTCTTATCGCTCCTTAAAATTATGGCTTTTAAGTGTTGATTTCTCAGCCCAAGAATTACAGCGTGATGTGCTGCTTGACTGGTCCCCCCTCTCTCTCTCTCTCTCTCTTTATATATATATATGATGATGATGATGATGATCTTTTCTCCCGCCATGCCTCTGTCTACCCCTCCATCCTCTCTCTCCCCTTCGTAGTTTTTCCTTAAGGTCTTCAGGTTCTGGCTATATATAAATGAGAAACCCATTCTAAATTATCTCGCTGACATACTACGACGAAATACCCAAGATGCAGATAAGATAGAGATTTTTTATTTATTTACGGCCTCAAACATCTCATAATACCTTGCGCTTTAGTTTTGCCCCCTATTATTTATCTTGTTTCTCTCCATGAAATTCAATTGAATTCAGTTGTTGTCTTAAATTCATGCTTATTCATTTTCTAAGCTTCCTAAATTCATGCTACGTTATATTCTAATCACCCAGAATTCATTGCTCTTTTAAAAAATTACGATTTATGCATTGTTGTCTCTCAAATATTTAAAATCTACAATTAAGAGCCCTATCTACTCGCTGGCGGTAACCCGCCCTCCCACCCCCTCCACCGGAAGTTCATTCCTGTCATCCCACCCCTCCACCGGAAGTTCATTCCTCTGCCATCCCACCCCCTCCACCGGAAGTTCATTTCTCTGTCATCCCACCCCCTCCACCGGAAGTTCATTCCTCTGTCATCCCACCCCCTCCACCGGAAGTTCATTCCTCTGTCATCCCACCCCCTCCACCGGAAGTTCATTCCTCTGTCATCCCACCCCCTCCACCGGAAGTTCATTCCTCTGTCATCCCACCCCCTCCACCGGAAGTTCATTCCTCTGCCATCCCACCCCCTCCACCGGAAGTTCATTTCTCTGTCATCCCACCCCCTCCACCGGAAGTTCATTCCTCTGTCATCCCGCCCCCTCCACCGGAAGTTCATCCCTCTGTCATCCTGTCAACCTCGGCTGTCTCCCGGAACCCATCTAGTGGCCTTGGCCATCCTCTCCCCTACCTTTGGGTAGCGCATTAAGGTTGAGAAATGTTTGCAGGTTGTAGGTACTGTTTTGCTTATGAATTCTTCCAATTGCAAGTTTTCTTTTCAGGTACACGACACTGCTTTTCCCCTTCCCAGGCTACAGGCCCACACCCCCAACACCCATACTGTTAGGATTGGCACTCTCAACGTCGGCACGCTGAAAGGTAGATCTGGTGAAATTGTTGAGATGCTTGAACGGAGATGCGTAGATATGTGCTGCATCCAGGAAGTAAGATGGAGAGGAGGTTCTGCAAGGTTCCTCACAGGCAAAGAACACAGATACAAGATTTTCTGGGCAGGGAACACGGACGGGGTCGGGGGCGTAGGAATACTTCTAGCGGAGAAATGGGTGGATAAGGTAATCGAGGTCGTTAGAGTAAGTGACAGAGTACTTAAGATCAGACTAGTGCTTCATCATAGATTAGCTACTGTCATCTCAGCCTATGCACCTCAACCTGGGCTACCAGATGGTCTGAAAGACCAATTCTATGACACCCTCTTGCAAACTACCTCGTCGACGAGTGACAGGGACCTTCTCTTTGTGGCTGGAGACTTCAACGGTCATGTCGGACGTCGTGCTGGGGGCTTCCATGGCATACATGGAGGCTATGGCTTCGGTTCCCGCAACGAGGAGGGAACCAGACTGCTGGAGTTCTGTGATGCAACCAATCTTATGGTCTGCAATACCAACTTCAGGAAACCTGCCAGTCACCTAGTCACCTACCGCTCCGGCAGACACTCTAGCCAAATCGACTACATCCTCGCCAGAAATAGGGAAAGAGGGCTGCTTATAAATGCCAAAACCTACCCTGGCGAAGAATGTACCCCACAACATAGATTAGTAGTTAGCGACTTTGGGATCAAGGCAAAATGGGTGCCCAGAATTAGACAGGCTTGGAGAAGAAGGGTGTGGAAGCTTAAAGACCCTGCAAACGGACAGAGACTTAGAGACAAGTTACTTGAAGCATTTAACGAAATAGAAGGGGATATAGCATCATACAACGTGGAAGACAATTGGAGATTTCTGCGGGACAACCTGTTGAAAGCCACCGACCAGATTTGTGGGTGGTGTAAGGTCCCCTCCCAACCCAGAGTAACGTGGTGGTGGAACAAGGAGGTAGACAGGGCTATTAGACAAAAGAAACAAGCTTGGAAGGACTGGAAGAACGGTGGTAGCAGGGAATTGTACCAATGTGCCAGAAGGGAGGCTAGGCGACAGGTTTATTTAGCCAGAGGGGAAGCAGATAAGGAAAGATTTGCCAATGTTCTGCGCCGTGAGGACCAAAGACTCAAGGTATTTCGTGTTGCAAGACAGTGTAGGAGAGAGAATAGTGATGTTGTAGGAGAGAAATGTGTTCGCATGGATGATGGTACGCTTGCATTAAATGAGGATGCAAAGAAAGAGGTCTGGAGATGCCACTACGATAGATTGCTTAATAAAGAGAATGAATGGGAGAAAGAGAGCCTGCCTTATGTCGACCCAATAGAGGGACCAGCTATCCGAGTTGATAGTACCAGGGTAGATAAAGCAATTAAGAGTATGAAGACCGGGAAAGCCCCCGGCCCATCGGGAATCACTGCAGAGATGCTCAAAATATCTGGCAGTGTTGGCTATAGCCTAGTCACCCGTATTACGAACCAGGTGATACACGAAGGAGTCATACCCTATGACTGGTGTAGCAGCATCATAGTCAACTGCTACAAAGGTAAAGGGGACGCTTTAGATACAAATAATTACAGAGGCATCAAGCTGTTAGATCAGGTTATGAAAGTTACGGAGAGGGTCATAGCCCAACTAATTAGGGAGCGAATCAATTTAGATGAGATGCAGTTTGGGTTCGTGCCAGGTAAAAGCACTACTGATGCCTTATTTCTAGTGAGACAGTTGCAAGAGAAATACCTAGCTAAGGATAAACCTCTGTACCTGGCTTTCGTTGACATGGAGAAAGCCTTTGACAGGGTCCCCCGATCCCTTATCTGGTGGTCAATGAGGAAACTTGGGATAGAAGAATGGCTAGTGAGAGCTGTGCGAGCCATGTACAGAGATGCTGCCAGTAAGGTGAGGGTTGGAAATGAGTACAGCAATGAATTCCGGGTAGAGGTAGGGGTCCACCAAGGTTCCGTCCTCAGCCCCCTATTATTTACCATAGTCCTCCAGGCAATCACAGAGGAGTTCAAGACAGGTTGCCCCTGGGAGCTCCTCTATGCTGATGACCTTGCCCTAATTGCGGAGTCACTATCAGAACTAGAGGAGAAGTTTCAGGTGTGGAAGCAAGGTCTAGAATTGAAGGGCCTTAGAGTCAACCTAGCTAAAACCAAAATCCTAATAAGTAGGAAGGTAGATAAAACACAAACCCCTTCAGGTAGATGGCCCTGCTCAGTATGTAGAAAAGGAGTAGGTAGTAACTCAATAAGATGTACCCGGTGCAAGCTATGGACACATAAGAGGTGCAGCAACATCAAAGGCAGGTTAACTAGCAAGTTAGTTTTTGTTTGTGGCAGATGTTCAGGTGCAATAAAGACTGCAAACAAACAGGAAACAACTTCTATCTCATTCCAGGGTGAAAAACTAGAGGTAGTCGATAGCTTCCGCTATCTGGGCGACCAAGTTAGTAGTGGGGGTGGGTGCACTGAAAGTGTAGCTGCTAGAATAAGAATAGCCTGGGCAAAGTTTAGAGAGCTCTTACCCCTGCTGGCGACAAAGGGACTCTCACTCAGAGTAAAAGGCAGACTGTATGACGCATGCGTACGAACAACCATGCTACATGGCAGTGAAACATGGGCTGTAACTGCTGAGGACATACGTAAGCTCGCAAGGAATGAAGCCAGTATGCTCCGTTGGATGTGTAATGTCAATGTGAATACCCGTCAGAGTGTAAGTATCTTGAGAGAAAAGCTGAACATTAGAAGCATCAGTTGTGGCGTGCAAGAGAGACGATTGCGCTGGTATGGACATGTGGTGAGAATGGAGGAGGATAGCTGCGTGAAAAAGTGCCACACCCTAACAGTTGAGGGAACCCGTGGAAGAGGTAGGCCCAGGAAGACCTGGGCTGAGGTGGTGAGGCAAGACCTTCGTACATTGGGCCTCACCGAGGCGATGACTACGGACCGAGACCTTTGGAAATGGGCTGTGCGTGAGAAGACCCGGCAAGCCAAGTAAGATCGTTGCCAGTGCCCCTGGACTGGTTCTTGTGCGGGTGGCACATGAGATGCACCATTTTGAGCGTGGCCGTTGCCAGTACCGCCTGACTGGCTCCTGTAGGATTTTCGAGCGAGATCGTTGCCAGTGCCCCTGGACTGGCTTGTGCGGGTGGCACATAAAAGACACCATTTCGAGCGTGGCCGTTTTTGTGCGGGTGACACGTAAAAGCACCCACTACACTCTCTGAGTGGTTGGCGTTAGGAAGGGCATCCAGCTGTAGAAACTCTGCCAAATCAGACTGGAGCCTGGTGTTGCCATCCGGTTTCACCAGTCCTCAGTCAAATCGTCCAACCCATGCTAGCATGGAAAGCGGACGTTAAACGATGATGATGATGATATATATATATATATATATATATATATATATATATATATATATAAGGATCCCTTCCAGGAGCCCTATTATCGATTTTTTTCAACAATCTAAGTATGCAATGAGGTTTCCAGACATGAGTTCTACTCATGTGTCAAGTTTTATCAAAATCAATAAAACAATGTAGGAGTTAGCTAACAACTCTGCAAGCACACCCACAGACAGAATTTCCCACATACGTAGAAGATATGCATACATGTGCATAACCTATTAACCTCTTATCCCTTATAAATTGTTATTTTTCTTGTTTGTAAATAGATACTTTTCAGTCTATGCTAGATGGTTATGCTATATCCATATAAATGTACAAATATTTGTGTATGTGTATGCTAGCATGTGTGCACATATATAAATATGTATGTGTATCTGTACACATCTTTATTTTTTTCTGATTCTTGCCTTATAATTAATATATAGATAGCATGTTTATCTTTCCAGCATTCCACAAGTAAATGCCCTGAGCAATCTTTATAGAAACCATCTAATAAGTAATTAATTAAGTATATAAATGAGTATTAAACTGATTCTATGTAATCTTTCTTTTTTAAATGTTGATAATTGATATATACACACATTTTACCTATCTTGGTTATATCATTTTTGATAATCTTAAATTTTATTTTTATACAACATAACAACATTGTTTATAAACAATCACCCATAGTACCCCAAAATAAAATTTCCTCTGTATTAACATCCTAGGTTTTATTAGTGTCTTGTCCCTTTAACTGGTAATTAACATTATGATTTAGTCTTCCCCTACCCAACCTCTTTTTATAGACAGTTACTTTATATCCAATTTACTACTCCTAATCTCTTCCCTCCCTGAGGAAAAGGGATACATATGACAATATTTATGATCATACTTAGCCATGAGCTGTCAACTCACTCTTGCCCTTCATCCTAAACAGACATAGTCCTCTATTTATGACGTCAGAAAAGAACTGATTATTCAAAATCTCTAGTAGAAGCAGTGCATCATGAACAATTGTATCTTTGGTGCTTTTTCTTTGAAAGACATTAGTTATATATAGTTTGTTTATCAGCTAACTTGTCAGTGACTATGTGACAGCCAAAATGATGGCTGCAGGAAGTTATGGCATTCAACAATAGCTACAGAATGCAATAACGATAGTGATCATAGCATACCTTAAGCCAGTTAGCTGTTTGAATCTACACCATTTATGGCTAGTCTTCTTATTGACATACAAGATCTCACGCAAATCACAGAACTGATTCATTTGGCTTAAATATTTTCTTTTCTATCATTCACAATAACAAAACATTTTTTGTTAAAGATAAATAAATATTTTGTATTTGGAACTTCCTATTTTCCCATCTCTCAATCCAACTGTAGTATATATTTTCATTACACTGGTGATAATCAAATCAAAAATATTCTACTATTATATGTCCTTTGAAGAAAGCAAGTAAACTAGCTGACACTACATTTACTCCAAAGCCACAACTGCACCTCATTCAGCCTAACCCAACATGCTGTGCCATACACGGTGCATACCAGTTATTGTTTTTAAAAGTGTACTAGTTCCTTCGTTACAACAGGTGAACCTTTTTACCTTTTATTTTTCAGCTCTTTTAGTCACCAGACTACAACCATGCTGGGGCACTGCCTTCAAGGGTTTAGTTGAACAAACTGACCCCAGTACTTTTTTAAGCTTGGTGTTTATTTTATTGGTCTCCCTTGCCAAACTGCTAAGTTATAGAAATGTAAAGAAACCAACACTAGTTGGCAAGTGGTGTTGGGGTCAAACACAAAGACACACACACAATTTGGTAAATGGAAATTGAAAGAAGCCATTGCATATATATATATATATATATATATATATATATATATATATATATATATATATATATATATATATATATATACTTCAGGATTCTATCGGTTTTCATCTACCAAATTCACCCACAAGGCTTTGGTTAGCCTGGGACTATAGTAGAAGATACTTGCTCAAGGTACCACACAGTGGAACTGAACCTGAAACCATGTGGTGTGGAGTCAAGCTTCTTACCACACAGCATGGCAGTATGGTAAGAAGCTTGATTTCTGGAGAGGACGCTAGTCTATTACAAGTAACTCTCCATGAACGGCTTAGTAGTTATTGCACTTAGCAATGTGAAGTTAGACAATGTAAGATGAAAGAAAAATAGAATGAATGAGAAGAGGGTGAAAGTGAACTGGAGAGGAGGAGGGAGAAGAGAGAGAGAGGAGGATAGAAAGAAAAATAGAGGGAGAAAAGTGGACAAAGAGAATATGAGTGATAGAGAAGAAGAAGGCACATGCAAAAGAAAATGAAAGCTCCAAGAAGTTGAAGTAAGCATAAGAGAGATAGAATTCAGAGGAATTATGTTATATCATGATGCCTGAATTACTGTGGAAAATGGAGTTGAGAAACAGACAGACAGGCAGGCAGGAAGGGAGAGAGAGAGAGAGAGAGAGAGAGAGAGAGAGAGAGAGAGAGAGAGAGAGAGAAGGGTTAGTGTAATAAGAGAAAGTGTTTTCGGATCACTAAATTACAAATTATTATACATACCTTCCCATTAATTCTCCATCTTTTATTGTTTCTGGCAAATTCTGACCTTTTGTCTCAGGAAGAAGTAGTGACAAAAATCCAGCTATGACAGACACAACACCAAACATAATAAATGGTAACGAAGGACCAAATTTGGATGGTATATAGTTTCCCTGAAATTTGATTGAAGCACAATATATTCATTAAATAATTAACATATATATATATATATATGTATATTTCTTTTTTCATTCGGCATAAAAGTTTGGGTTGGCAAGAAAAGTTACGTGCGTTGCACAAGAATGTGAAATAAATAATGCTGCAAGCTATGAAGTAACAATCTAGGAATACAGAAATGTGTTTGGTGGTAGTGTTGATTGAATAAGTGGTAGGTGAATACTCATGCTCTTTTTGCACCACAAAATTCACTTTTCATACACAAAGGAGTGTCATGTCTTTTTTATTATTATTAACACTCCAAAAGCTAAAAGAACAAACTAATATACTTGGAATGAAGTATAGCTCTGTATGTTGTTTGAACATGCAATATATCTCAATGGTTTAAAATATTCAAGAGTAAACATAATTAAATTTTTTTTTAATTCATCACTTTAAAAATAACCTATATAATTTACAGGAGTTAATGAACAGAATAAAAATGCAATAAATGAATAAATAAATTAAAGAGATTCATTTTATTAAAAGCTTCAATGACAGTAATATAACAGACCTTTCTCACACAATTTTCCCAACTCAAGTTGATTTAGCTAACAGATAAAGCTGAAATATCAGTACTCATACTCAAACAACATAGTCAAATAAACAGTTTGTCCTCTCTTTCAGAAAATTAATATTGATTACAAATTTTGGCACAAGATCAGCAATTCTGGTGAAAGGGCTAAGTTGATTACATCAACCCCAGTGATAAACAGATTTTATCGACCCGGAAAGTATGAAAGACAAAGTTGACTTTGGCAACTTCATCTGGTGTGCTAACCATTTTAGCAGCACTTAATCTAGTGTGCTAACCATTCTGCCAGCACACCACCTTTCAAAAAATTTATTTTAAAAGAAAAGGTGGCGAACTGGCAGAATCGCTAGCACACTGGATGAAATGCTCTCACCCGTCTTTATGTTAAGATCAAATTCTGCAGAGGTTGACTTTGCCATTCATTCTTTGAGTATCGATAAGATAAGTACCAAGTGAGCACAGGAGGCGATGTAATTGACTTACCTCCTCCCACAAAATGACTGGCCTAATGCCAAAATTTGAAACCAATACTAAAAGAAAAAAAGATGTGACGCACCACTGTGTATGAAGAGTTATCTCCCTTCAGGTGCGAAAGTGTATGGACGCTTAGTAGTAGGGATATGGGTAAAGACATAACTGGAAAGATACAATTGTAGCAAATGCGGAAGTGTAATAATAGAACGAAATATTAGTGAGGTTGACTTGATTTTGCGATCATAGCAGAAATAAAACATTCAGGGGAAAAAGAGTTAGGTTTTTATATTATGCATCTTCTGAGCTGTTATGTCAACATAACAAGCGTGGCTGTGTAGCAAGAAGTTTGCTTTCCAACCACATGGTTCCAGGTTCAGTCCCACTTGCTCGACCAAAGCCTTGTGAATGGATTTGATAGACCAGAGGTTCTCAATATGGGTGATACCGTCATCAAGGTGGCACTCGATATGTTGAAGAAGGTGTTAGGCTTCGAGGACGATGTGGTAACGTAAACTACTTAATTTTAACTATAGTAGTAATTGTACATGATAAACCTAGTAATTATTTACATTATTTATATTTCACGGATATTTGTCCTCATCTTGTTTGTTGCTAGCACAATGTTTCGGCTGATATACCCTCCAGCCTTCATCAGGTGTCTTTGGGAAATTTCAAACCTGGGTTCTCATTCCTAAGGTATTTTTTTGATGTTATTATTATTATTATTATTATTATAATTATAATTATTATTCAGGTCACAGCCCGGAATCGAACTTGGATCTTGGGGTTAGTAGCCCGCGCTCTGAACAATTACGCCATATGCCTGTGGGCTAGTAATGGTTATTAAAATAAAATGAGAGACAAGTATATATTGTGGCCAATATGTTTGAACAAAAATAATTAATTTTTAAAGTATTTCTGTCTTGAATACTATCTTTTTGGTTTGCAGTCCTGCTTGTTTTCTTCATATATTGTGATCTCCATTTGAATAAAATTTATAAATTTTCATCCATGTTAAGTTAGTTTAGAAGTGATACCTCACTCACCACTTAGGTGGGTGTTAGGCAAAACAACTATTTAAAAAAGGGTGCAAAAAAAAAAACAAAAAAAAAAAGGTTAAGAATCACTGAGGTAGACAGACACTGAAAAAAGTCACCCGTCTCTCTGTATGTATATAATGTTACTACTAGTTTAATCCCAGGCAGATTCTCTGCTAACTGGTTAATGGTGCAATGCTCTGCACCCTTTACATACAATATATTGCTAGCAGGGGGAGCGAACTCCTACTCCCTTCAGCAGCTGACTGGATCACATGACTGACTCAGTTTCTAGCTATATGACTCATCATCAGCCATGAGCATCTGTGCATTGGAATAATAGCTAAGATCTGCTACTGCTAACACTAATGCAGGTGCTCACTGCTTGGCAACTGGTTTGGTTTGTTTATGTCTCCGTAACTTAGCAGTTTGACAAAAGAAACTAATAGACTAAGTACTAAGTACTAAGTTTTAAAAAATATATAAATACTGAAGTATATTCATTCAACAAAAAATTCTTCAAGGCAGTGAACCAGTATGGTCACATGAAACAAGATAAAAAGTGCAGTTATTATAACCTTGCCATTATAACAATTTTATTATGCTGGCAATAATGAAAATACTGAAGACTGTTATTATTGCAGACCAGGGCTTCCATTACCTGCTGGTTTTGGTAACATTAGTCTGCTGCTATAACCAACAGGATGTCACTGGTTCCCTGCATTCCTGATCATATGAAAAGCAAAGCAGTGACTAAGCAGCTTGACAAAATAAATATCAACAGGTATTTTCGTTTGATGCACCAGATTATTTGTAATCTTCTCACCAAGCTGCATATCCTCATGAGTTCATTTATATGAGGGGATACTGTAAAGTTTCTGGCTTTGGATAAGAGAAAATACAGGAGGATCATTTAGTTATGATTGTATTGAATATATTCCCCTCTCAAATTCACAGTTATTGCAAAGGTCCTTCAGTTTTTCTAAGCCTTGTAAAAGAATTCAGAAGATTGAGTCTTCAACCAGGTCTTTCGCGATATCCTTAAAACCAGGAACTTTCGGCACCCCCTCGTGTGTATGTGTGTGTGTGTGTATCTATTTGCGTGTATCTATGTGTGTATATCTTTGATTCTGTGTTTGTCCCACCCAGCACCACTCGACAACTGGTGTTGGTGTGTTTACGTCCCTGTAACTTGGTGGTTCAGTGAAAGAGACTGGTAGGATAAGTACTAGGCTTAAAAAATAAGTCCTGATGTCAATTTGTTCGACTAAAACCTTTCAAGGTGGTAAGCATTGGGAAGAACATCTAGCTGTATAAACCATTCCTAAGCAGTCACTGGTGCACAACACAGTTATCTGGTTTATCTAACCATCCAACCCATTCTAGCATGGAAGATGGCCTTAAATGAGGATGAAGATGAGGGGGATGAGGAGGAGGATACATATATATATGTGTATCATCATCGTCATCATAATCTTTTAATGACCATCTTCTATTTTGGCATTTGCTGAATGGTTTGACAAAACCCATTAGGTCCAAGGATTGCATTATGTTCCATTGTTTGCTTCAGCATGGTTTCTATGGCTGAATGCCCTTCCTAACACTAACCACTTTACAGAATGTACTGTGAGAGCATATTGAGAGTGGCTACAGTAGAGGAAAGTGGTTATATGTTAGGAGATGAGAAGTAAAAGATTGAATGAAAGGGCAAGAAGAGAACACGTTTTTTGCTGAAGAGGGGCTACATGTCTACTCACATTCTAATAGAGTGGGTGGTAGTAACCAAACTGGAGTAGCAAGGTCCACCCCAGCAAATTCCATCTAACCCATTTGAGCATGGAAATGTAGATGTTAAAATTATGTCAGTGATGATGAGGTGCAAAAGAGGATTCCGAAGGTACAAGGTCAAGAGAAATGAGTGAGGACAGAGGTAAAAAGGGACATGATGCATATTATGTGTGTGTGTGTGTGTGTGTGTGTGTGTGTGTGTATGTGTGTGTGTTTGTGTGTGTGTTTGTGTGTGTGTGTGTGTGAGTGTGCATTTGTCTCCTCATCTTGACATTACATGATAGTTGTAAATGAGTGTCACTGTCATACAAACAGTGTCATTCATATCCAGTCTTCTGTAATAACATGTCTGGCATTGAAGAAATATTACCATTCTTGGAAATAGATGAGGGCTGGTGACTGTAAACACATCAGGCCATAAAAAAAATCAGCTTGAATCAATTCTGTCTTACCCATTCGAGCAAGGAAATGTGGATGTTAAAATTATGAGCAGTCCAGAAAATAACTGTTTATATCAACAATAACTTGAATCAACAATTAAATAAATTACAGTAAATATAAATTTTTTTTTAAATGAATTCATTACATATTATCAAAATGATTATTTTTTATAAAAAGATAAAACAAGCAATAGACTAAAGTGCTAAAAAATACCATATTCTCCAGCATGAACTTTTCAGACCAAAATTTACAACCAAAAAAAGGTATGTCTACTTATATACCCAGACAACTTTGGAGATCCCAAAACTCCATGTCATATGAAGCTGGATTTGTTAAAATACTAACACTTTTGAATGTTTACAATAGATGTTTTACACTATTTACTACGTCAGCTTGTATGCCAGAAAATATGGTATTGGGATTCTGCAAAGTGTCTTAAAATCCTTTCACAATCAAATTCAAGAAGACACTAAAATATTAACAATTTAGGTGCAGTTGTTCAATATGTGAGATTATAAGTCATTTTTATAATTTTATTAAATTGCTAATTTCTATAAATAGTAAATACATTAGCACCACTTTCAAATATTGATTGAACTATCACAGATATAAAACCAGGTGCGATAAAGGCCATAAAAAGACAATTAATAAAGTACATCAATTTTCAGACTGATAACATAACAATTACACATGTGCAAGCACACACACAATACACACACACACACACACACACAGAGTACTATTTTAATAAAAGAATTATTTTGATAAAATGTGACAATATAACCTTTTCCATTAATATATTTTCTGTATTTTAAATATTTGTTATCATTTGATGAATTGTTACTTCAACCATTTATCACTCAATGGTTAATTCAGTAAATTGTATTTTAATCAACTGTTTCAATAAATTGACACTGAATGGATAAGTCAGAGGTGTGATTTATAAAAGGTGAATGAAGACTATGATCTAAACCCAGCCATCATCATCATCATTTAATGTCCACTTTTTCCATGCTTGCATGGCTCAAACGAATTTGTTGAGGCAGATTTTCTATGGTTAAATGCCCTTCCTGTCATTGACCCTGACCTGTTGTCAAGCAAGGTCATATTTTCCTATAGCTGAACATGTTTTTTTTTATGGAAGACTTGAAATGAACAAACTCACTTGTATGATGATGATACTCATCTATAACCAGCACAACATCTAGACAAGAGCACACACACACACACCTGCATGTGCACACACACACAGACACACACACACACACACACACACACACAGACACACACGATGAGCTTCCTTCAGTTTCTGTTCACCAAATCCATGTGCAAACCTTTGATTACCCTGAGGCTATAGTAGAAGATATTTGCCTAAGATGCCACAAAGTGGGACTGAACCCAAGATCACATGGTTGGGAAGCAAGCTTCTCCACCACACAGCCACACCTGCACTGATCAAAAGCATAAAGCAGAAAGTATTATCATAATCGTCATCATCATCATCAACGTTTAACGTCCGTTTTCCATGCTGGCATGGGTTGGATGGCTTGATAGGAACCAGAAAGACTAGGAACCACATCAAGTTCAATAGTCTGTTTTGGCTTGGTTTCTATAGCTGGATGCCCTTCCTAAGGCCAACCACTCAAGGTACTACTTGAAAGTAGTATCTTCAAATTTAATAGAGAGTAGAAAAGAAAGAAACTGAAAGATGAGCAAAACAGTAATTTAATTTGCTAATGAGAGAAATTCTTCTTACACTGAGCATGATGTAAGGTGCTAACATACTGCCTATTCTGCCAACTGAAGAACTTAATCCAAAAGCTGAGTTCCGTACCACTGTTGGAAACAATTCTGTTGTTAGATTAAAGATAATTGCAAAACTGGAAGAAATAGCAAATTTTCCAATTAAGGCAAGAGTTGTTGAAATCCAAGGTAAATCTGTAATATAGAAAAGAATGAAAGAACGGGGAAAAGAATTAAATTAATAAAAAGTAAAAATATAAAAAACGCAAATGCAAAAACACTATTAAAGAAAACATTGAAAGAGCATTATCATCATTGTTATTGTATGGTGTAATCACCAATTAAAGATATAATTTCCTCCATTCTTATTTTTGCTGTCTTGTATTCTGAATTTCTTGAAACAATATTTGGATTAACTTGTCATGCATGAAGAATTACCTTGGGTGTTTATTCTACTTGCATTTATTGGTGTCTAATTGTTGGATATAGTTAACAATATTCATTTAACACTGAGTAATTTATAGATATCTGCCTGGATTATTTAATCCCACTTCCTTCCTTCCTTCCTTCTTGCCTGCCTGCCTACCTGCCTGCTTACCTACCTACCTACCTAGCTACCTACCTACCTACCTACCTATCAGCTGTTTGTCACATCGACCTCCATAAGTTCAAGTAATTTTTCGGTTTTATTTATGCGTATCTGTATTTATGTCTGTTAAAAAGGTGCCTAGCCACATTTTAGCATGGCCTCGAGCGAGGCTTTCACTTGAGAATTTACCCTTTAAAAGGTGAATTTTCAAATTTTATTTCATAAAAAGTTTTTTCATCTGTCTAGAAAAATGCACAGTCCTTCTAAGACTGCCAGCATTGCCATCTTTGAATTAGAATTGGAATTTCCACCACTGCCAACAATGAAAACTTCGAATAACAATCAAAACATTGATACATTGTCACACACGCACACACCTTTGAACAACAGCGATACACATACTGACACAAACTTTTCTTCTGAACAAGTGAGAATGGAAGACAGAAACAATGAAAACACCCATAAAACAATGAGCTGTGCAATCATGACGATCACTTCTCCTGTCACCACCACTATCACTTCTGACACGAAAACTGCTACCACCAACAAAGGTGTCACAGACAAACTAAATAATTTTACTTCTGTTTTAAAGCAAAAGAAATAATTAATGTCCTTTTCAAAGGAAGAACTTCTACAATGTAAACAATAATTATACAAAGACAGAACCATTAAACTGAACACCCCACAAAGCATTTTGCAAGACATTTCCATAAAAACTATTATTTACAAAACCTGAAGACAAAAAATAAAAGATTAGAACAGGCCACTCAAGAAACAGTTGAGAAAATGTCTACAGCCCATATGCAAGAGGCAAAACATTTGCCATGATCGAGGTAAGATTTAATACAGAAGAACACGCAAAGGAACACTCAACAAAAAGCCTGGAATGCAGGGAATTTATAACGATTCCCACATACCTCGGTTGTTGGGTGAAAGACATACCTCCTGAAATAGAAATAAGATAGCTGGTGTCAGCCATTTCTTATGATTTTGTAGATCAAATCAACATCTTAGAAATTGCCATCCTGGAACAGCAAAATTGGATTGGACAAGGGTTGGATTTGTTGATTCAAGCAAATCAGGACACAATCCAAAATCTCCCAAATTTGATTCAACTTCCAGATGGCACAACCTTACATGTGACCATTGAAGGCAGATGGCCACATTGCTACCTTTGTGGTAGCAGATACCATTTCAAAAAAGACTGCCAACTAGCAAAAGAACAACAACAGGAACAACAACAAAACCAAAAACTGAAAGGCAAACTAGCACTGCTACCCACACAACTGATAAAGCAAACGAAAGAGCTCCAACAGCCAACAAGCCAAACCAACCAAACAATACCACCATCAGCGCCACCAAGTACAGAGCCAACACCATCACTATCACCACCAACAACAACTACAGAAGCATCCAACCTGGAGGAAAAAAAGAAAAAGACTAACCACCCACCCATCCCCAACAAGCCATACATCACATCTCAATAACCATCAACCAACACCAACAACAGCAACAACAACACACTCACAAATCGATCCCAATACCCTTTCCCTCCCTTCTGATTCCTCTGGCATGTTGTCTGATGAAGGCAATACAGGAGAATGACAAAAGGCCACATGTGGGAGAAGAAAAAGGGGAAAGGAAAGAAGAGAGCCGCAATCAAACAGAGCAAATGGCCCCACAATGTTGACAGCAATAAACACAAACAATTCAGACCTAATGCAATACATTAGGTCAAACACCAGCATAACAGAAGACAATGTCAAAACAAACAATCATCCATGCACGACACCACCACAACACATAAAAATCATACACATGACATGAAACACACTGAAATCTCTCTACCCGGATGCAGTAGGGAGATTTCAAAAATACCAATCAAAAAAATGTACAAAAACCTCCTGAGAGAAGATTGTGATGGGGAGAGCAACCAACTTTCAAATAATAAGTGAATTGCTCTCTCATTCTTTTCCTTTTCGTTTTGTGTGTAAAACACAACTTTTGATAGGATCATGCTTAGAATAGGTTGTATAAAGGTGCGTGGTTTGGGGTTGCCTTGGAAACAAGGCTACCTGTTTCAAGTCACAGAATGTGCATATCATAGCCATCAGTGAGACCAGACTCTACAACTTGTGGGCCTTCCAGCACATGTTTGGCGGACAATTCGACATTTATTTTTCTCCATGTCTGCTGAGAATGAGCGAAGGTGGTACCGCGGTGCTTTTTCGGAAGAGTCTGGAGCTCAAAGTAAGAGTAATATTCCTAGAGCCAGAGGGTAGACTAATTGTCTTGGATGTCGATGGCAGTAATGAGTGTGGTTTTCAACAGATAACAGTTTATGCACCGTCCTTAACAGGTCAGCTGGATTTCTTTCAGCATCTAGAGGTTTTCCTGGGAATGTCTCGACCTTTACTTTTAATGGGGGATTGGAATGCTACCTTGGATACACATCTATACTATGTGGGTAGAGATAGGAATAGGAGGGGATGTAAATGCCTCAAAGACCTGCTCAGACGTTTCCAATTGTCTGACAGGTACCAACTGGACCACCCGATTGCACCAATGTGAGCATGGAGCAACTGCATTGTGTCGTCCAGATCATATTTAGATAGAGTATTCTGTAGGATGATGGATAGGGATTGTGTAGGTTGTCCACAATTTCATATAGTGAGCTACACAGATCACACATTTGTGACTTGTAGAAAAGAATCATAAGCAGAGTCCCGGTTACTGGAAACTGAACATGTCGTTCACAGTGTGACAGGCTTACAAAGACTGGATTAGCATATCAGTTAAGAGGGCACTGACGGGAGCCATCATCAACAATAGATGGTGGTATGCTCTAAAGAAAGTTAGGTACAGTAAGGCTCTAGCGATAGATCGAAATAGAACAGAGGGAGACCCAGTTAAGAAATTAGAAGAGGCACATAGAAGTGGCATGGTGTTCAGCATGTTGGTGGCGAGGTTAGCTCTCGACCAACACTTCAACACCAAACACAAAGGATGTGTTGTTAGAGCTAGGATGTGTGCTCTGAGAAACAAAAGAATTGGAGCCACCCAAGAGGCTTGAGTGGCAAAGATGCAACAAGGCTACAAAGCTATCATTGGGTCTCTGATAGATGATGAGGGACACAAATCACTCGAGCCCAAAAGGATGTGTGAGGCCTTTCAACAGCACTTTGCCCGACTGTTCGGGACAACTGTGGGTCAAAATGCAGGGTGGACTTTAGTGCCTACCTGCATGGTCTGCCATGACTCTTGGCAAGAGCGGTGTAATGTTGTGAAAGACCCACCACAACCGCAGACATACGGGCTGCAATGGCAGGCTGTGCAGGAGACAAGTTGCCAGGCTTAGATGGTCTGCCCTACGAACTTTATTGTCATATGCTAGACTTGTTTGGAGGCATCTTGGCAGCAGTCTACTGCAACTGGCAGCAAAACGGGAGTGAAGATTTTGGCCAAGGTGCTAGCCGACAGGTTGACGCTTGTCATCAAGAAACTGGTCAACAAGGTAGAAACATGCACCATGCTGGGCAGGAGTATCCATGACAACCTCCATCTGATGCGCTACATCATAGGCGGGGTAGTTAAAGAACTTGGTATGGGTGAGGCACTGATCAATTTGGACAAATCGAAAGCTTTTGATAGGGTCAACCATTGAAAGCTTGGAGGCTCTCCTTAGGACAGTTGGTTTCAGTCCTATTTTCTGCAGCTGGATCACTGCTTTATACAGTGGCATCCACTCGATAGTTCATGTAACTGGTCATCTATCTAGACCATTTAACATCACATGTTCAGTCCATCAAGGATGCCTCCCTCTTGTCGTTTCTGTATGTATTGACTTTAGAGCCACTACTGAAGAAGCTGGCAATGCCGAGGGGCATCCTGCGAGAACTGGGATGCAGGAGGAGCATGTCTGCATATGCAGACGTTACAATTATAGTGTTGAGCCACAGGCACATTTACCTAGTGGGTGAAACACTAAAAGAATATGAAGCAGTAACAGGAGCAAAAATTACCCGGAAAAGTCAGTGGGCTTACAGCTCAGCACCTGGAGAATCAAGCCCATGCCATCCAACAGCGTTTCCATCATGAGACACTGGACTGACGAACCGGTTAAATTGCTTGGCATCTGGTTCAGACCAGACCTCCAAATGGAGAAGTACTGGGATGAGATAATGAGTAAAGTGGCTATTCTCACCCAGCAATGGGCTGAGAGGAAGCTATCCCTAAAACGCCAGGTGGAGGTGGCGAATGCGTACATCGCATCCATCATCTATTACCGTCTGACCGTCATACCTTGTCCCGACCTTACCCTCACCAAACTGGAACACATAATCTTCCGCTTTTTGTGTAAGGGAAGTGTTCTGATGGTTAGGGAATCCATTTGCTGTCAACACCTGCTAAATGGAGGGCTGGGCATGCCGTGGTTGATGATGTGCAGACATGCACTGAAACTGCAACATCTCTGGCACTTCATAGATGATGGTGAACAGGTGTGGTCACTGTTTGTGAGATGCGCTTTCTCGCAGTTCATCTCTTTGGCCAAACTGCAGTCATGGATCAAACAGAGATTGAGGCTAGGCGAATGGCACTGTGAGTGCCACCTTGTTCTCAAGCAACTCTGCTGTCCGGGACCAAACTTGTACAACTTCAATTCCATGAAGGCATTCTATAGAGGATTAGTAGAGTGAAGGTACGACAACATTCTTGAGGAGAATCTGGGCGTCGACGAGGAACACCTGATGCACCTCTTCAGGACTACTTTCAGGCTGGGACCTATGGACAATCGCCAGAGATCCCTGGCCTACCAGGGCTATTGGGAGGCATTGCCTGTTTGGGATAAGCTCTATAGGCATGATTTGAGAAACACCAGACCAACTTGCCTGAGATGCGGTCAGAGCGATGAAACCGTTCTGCATGTACTTGTGCAGTGTCCAACCATTTCAGACCTGTAGGCTTATGTTGAACAGCTGCTGTCACATGTGGGACGAATTCGGTTATCGGCCAAGTCTATCATGAATATTGCCCCACCACCTTCTTTTAACTGGGAAGGCAAGGTAGTTTCCATTATACTGATGGCTATGGTGAAAGAATGTGTGTGGGGAACTCATGTGAAAGGTTTAGAGACAAACACTTTCCTCTCTGGCCAATTGTTCATCAACCTTTTCAAGTACCACTTGAAAAGGAAGGTGAGAATAGAGAGGGAAGTTTTGTCTTATGGAAGTTTCTATAAAAGGTGGGTGAATGTAGTAAAGATGTATGCATGAATGACGAAACCACTTTGAGCATGATCCTGTAAATCCAAGAGAGAAAGAGAGAGAGAGAGAGAGAGAGAGAGAGAGCGCTTTGCTCTCAAGTTTTTCTTTCCCTGCCTGAGGTTACCGTGGTCTTTTACGTAGGCTTTTCTTTCCACAGATAAACCTAATCTGTTTTAAATTTTTACTCCCCCTTATTTTGCTGTTTACATGTATCAAACGCTTTCCATCCCACTTGATAATATTTTTTTTTCTCTTTTGAAAAGAAAAGTTCCAAATTGTATTGTCCCTTCTGCGTTCAGTCCTGTGTGACTAATAAAGAAATATATATATATATATATATATATATATATATAAACACACACACACATATACACACACATATTCATACATATATACA
Organism: Octopus bimaculoides; assembly: GCF_046866305.1. Lineage (NCBI taxonomy): Eukaryota > Metazoa > Mollusca > Cephalopoda > Octopoda > Octopodidae > Octopus > Octopus bimaculoides. The sequence continues at coordinate 49,365,782 of NC_142937.1, read as the reverse complement.
TGCATATATATATCATCATCATCATTTAACATCCATTGTCCATGCTGGTATGGGTTGAATGGTTTTGACCAGAGTTAGCAAGCTAAGGGACTGTACCACACTCCAGTCTGATTTGGCATAGTTTCTATGGCTGGATGCTCTTCCTAATGCCAACCACTCTGAGAATATAATGGGCACTTTTACGTGTCACCAGCATGGGTGACAGTTGTGTGACACCAGAATCTGCCATGACTATGATATCACTTGGCCTAATAGGTCTTCTATTCAAGCACAGCATGTTGCTGAAGATCTCGGTCATTTGTCATTGTTTCTGTGAAACCCAATACTCAAACGTGCTTCTTACGTACCATTGGAACAGGTACTAGTTGCATGACACCAGCACGGATGCTAGTTACATGACAGTGGCATTGGCCACATTGCCTCCATGAGGCCCAACACTCAAAGGGTGCTTATTACGTGCCACTGGCACGGATGCTACTTACATGACACCAGCATCGACCATATTGCTTCTGTGAGGCCTAACGCTTGATAGATGGTTTTACATGCCACTGGCACAGGTGCTAGTTATCACTAGCATCAGCCATGACTACAATTTTACTTGGCTTGACAGGTCTTCTCAAGCACAATATATTGCCAAAGGTCTCGGTCACTAGTCAGTGCCTCCGTGAGGTGCAACATTTGAAGATCATGCTTCACCAACTCATCCCATGTCTTCCTAGGTCTACCTCTTCCACAGGTTCTCTCCAGTTAGAGATTGGCACTTCTTTACCCAACAAACCTTGCATCACATGACCATACCAGTGCAGTAGTCTCTCTTGCACACCACATCTGATGTCTCTTATGCCCAACTTTTCTCTCAATTGCACATCCAGTGAAGCATGCTAGTTTCATTTCTTTCAAGCCTACACATGACCTCAGTGGTCACAGTCCATGTTTCACTGCTGTGTAGCATAGCTGTTCATCCACAGGAATCATACAGTTTGCCTTTCGCTCTGAGAGAGAAGCCTTTTGTTACCTACAGAGGTGGGAACTCTCTGAACTTTGCCCAGTGTATTCTTATTCTCGCAGTTATGTTCTTGGAGCATGCACCTCCACTACTGACCTGGTCACCTAGATAAAGGAAGCTATCGACTACCTCTAGCTTACCCTTCTGGCATTTGATGAAATCTATTTTCTGTACATTTTTAGTGTTTTTTGTACCTGTGCACCTTCCATACACAAAAACTCTTTTCCCAGTTAACCTCTAATATTGCTGCACCTCCTATATACCCATAGCTTGCATCAGCTACGTCTTATGGAATTTCTACATATGCCTTTCCTACAGATTGAGCAAGGCCATCTACCTAAAAGCGTTTATGATTTGTTTGCTTTTCTACTTTGGCTTTTGCTAGGTTAACTCTTAGGCCCTTCGATTCTAAACTCTGTTTCCACAACTGAAATTTCTTCTCTAGTTCTGGTAGTGATTTAGGTATGAGAACAAAGTCATCAGCATAGTGAAAATCCCAGGGGCAACCTGTCTTAAATTCCTGCTTCCTAGCTTCCTTTCTAACTGCATGATATAGCTCCTTGCTACTTCACCCTTCCAGTCCCTCTAAGCTTGTTTCTTTGCTCTAATGGCCCTATCAACTACAGTGTTCCACCACCATGTCATCCTAGGTCTGGTTGGGACTTCACACCACCCACAAATTTGGTTTGTGGCTCTCAGTAAGTTGTCTCACAGGAACTTCCAGTTATCTTCTATATTACAAGTCTGTAACTCCTCCTCCTTGTCATCAAATGATTCATTTAAGAAGTCCCTAAACCTCTGACTATTCAAAGGATCCTTAAGTTTTCAGATCTTTCTTTTCCAAACTGGCTTGCTTCTTGGGTTCCTTCGTGCCTGTAGTTTGAAGTTACTAATGAGTAATCTATGTTGAAGGGTACATTCTTCACCAAGGAAAGTCTTTGCAATAAAGAGCAACCATGAATCCTTTCTCCAGTGAGAATGTAGTTAATCTGGCTAGAATGGTTACTGGATTTATAGATTACCAGGTGACTGGCAGGCTTTCAGAAGTTGGTGTTGCAGATCATTAGGTTATTTGAAACACTGAACTCTAACAACCTTTTTTCCTTCCTCATTTGAAGAACCAATTCCATGGCCCCTATGCACCCCATGAAAGACACATAGGTGCTGCCCAACATGCCTACTGAAATACCAGCCATGAAGATAAGGTCACTGTCATTTATCTTCGAAGTGACCGGCAAAATAGTGTCATAAAAGCAGTCCTTTTGATCATTTGGCAGACCCAATTGTGGGGCATAGGCTGAGATGATTGTTGCTGTGCTATTCACCATAACTAATCTAAGCATAACATATTCTGAGTGCTTCAATCACCTTATTTATCCATTTCTCTGATAGAAGTATACTAACACCTCCTACCCCATCACTGTTGCCCTCCCAGAAGAATTTATACCTATGCCTTTTGTCAGTGAGGAACCTGGCTGAAGCTCCCTTTCACCAAACTTCTTGGATGCAGCACACATCAGTACATCTCCTTTCAAGCATCTCAACAATCTCACCAGACCTACCATTCAATGTACCTACACTGACAGTGCTAACTCTAAGGGAATGTGTGGGGAATCAGGAGGTAACATGAAGGGGAAACTATGGCTATTGGTATATGTAAAGAAGGTTGTAATGAGCATTTGCCAGATATGACATAACAGCTGTCTTCATATTTAATCCACCATTGTTCATGTTACACTTGCTACCTCCATTAGTACAGCAGTGTTAGTATAGATAGCAATAAATATAGATAAGTTGTCTTAGGTTAACTGGTTAGTTATTGTTACCACTATTGGTGTGGGTGCCATATATCATTATTAGTACAAAGCAAAGTTAATATAAATTAAGACATATATATATATATATATATATATATATATATTATCCAAAGTGTACAGTATTATATATCCATCATGGCTGATCTTACCAATTGGTTTCACACTAGGGGTAGAATGAAGCGTTAGGTAACAATCCAATTATATAACCCTCTGCTCATCAGAGGTAGCTGATATAGATTATATATATATATATATATATATATATATATATATATATATATACAGACACACACACACACACATGCATGCACATGGGCATGCATACACACACAAACGTTTTCTCTATGTTAATCTATGAGAAAGATTCATAATGCCTAGTTGAAGGTACTATAATAAATGATAAATGATAAAAACACAAATTTCAACATTAATACTTCGTTGTTACTTGCACCTGCATAATTAGTTCATAATTCATATATCCTGTATATCCCTTAATATGTAAAAGGCTAACATTTTCAATTGCATTTTCTGCATTTTTATGTTTTGATGAATAGAGATGGGGTATTGATAAATGAATTTATACATAGACTGCTGTGCTAAGTATTTGGGTATATTTACATGGCTAACAGTTTTTGAAGGTACCAAGAGCACAAAGATTGATCTCCCTTGCATAAGTGACAGTAACAGTTCCTTTTTGTTTTCTAACACAAAATAGTTTGGGAGTAAATACTTCAACACTGAGTTGAATATTATCTTTTTTATAATAACCATTTCTAACTGAGACACAAGGCCAGCAATTTTGAGGGGTGGGAGTTAATACCATTGACTTAGCTGGCACTATATTTTGTTAACTCCAAGAAGATAAAAGACAAAATGTTGACCTTAGTAAGATTTGAACACAAAATGTAAAGAGTTGTAACATGTACTACAAAGCATTTTCATCCAATACTCTAATGATTCTGCCAGCTAATCATTTTATAATAATTCTTTCTTCTATAGGTACAAGGACTGAAGTTTTTGGGAAGGGAACTAATCAATTACATCAACCGTAGTTGCTCATCTGGCACTTACATTTTTGACCCTGAAAAGATGAAAGGCAAAGTTGACCTTGGTGGTATTTGAACACAGAATGTGAGGCCTAAAGAAATGCTGCTAAGCCTTTTGTCCAATACGGTAATGATTCTATCAGATTCCTGCTGCCTTTGCCATTTTTGTAATATCAGTTAGTAACTGCTATGTATCACACCTTGAAATATAAAATTATCCATTCTGTTTATGATGCAAAACTAAAATTTAGAGTTGATTTAATTTAATGAGCTACCATTTATGTTGCTTTAGTAAGTTTCACCTATGATTGATAGTTGATATAAAAGATAGTGGTTTAAATATCAAAATATTTTGTTTTATCTGATTCCATCCTTTTAATGATTAAAGATATAATGACATCATACTGTTGTGACTCACAATTCAATGGGTACATATTTTATCTGTAATAATAAGAATATTTCAATTTGGTAATCACCAGTGTAATGAAGATATACTTTGGTTGATTTCAGAGATAGATGAGGTCATGATGACAACAGGGAAAAATTGACAAAAGAAAAGAGAATCCCAGAGATGATTTAGCAAACATATTGGAAATTAGCAGACAGACAAATCTATATATAGAGAAAAGGGTGCCAAAACCAAAATATTAATGATCTCTTGCTTATACCAGAGATTTGAGTGATCACTTCTTTGCTGACATCATCAATCATTGAGTGAATTGCATTTGTGTGGCTTAGTTGTTTTTTGTGTTTAGACACAATGATTTCTACAAGAGATTTCATAGGTGAGTTGTTTGCTAATGTCATCTCTCTCTAACAAAATCTTGATTGTGTCTTTATTTTCAAATGCATTGATTTGGGTCTGATTCCTTGATGGTGAGTTCATTTTGGGGATTCAGCCAAATATCCTTGCTATATATCTAATTGCCTTATATATCATATGTGTTAAATTTCAAATAATTTAACTCTTTATTAGTAAGTAGAGATTTATGTACCTATTTATTTAATTATCTATTTGTTAATATATAATTTTTAAAAATATTCTTATTATATTTTATTTATCTTTTCAATATTTATTTTTTTAGGCTATATTTTCAATGTTTATTTCACTTTACCTTTATTTATTTATTTCTTTTTTTCCTAACATCATTTGAAAATTGGTCTCTTTGCCATCTACTTTCATATTTGGCAATTTTCTTAAATAAAATGCTTGAGATAAGACAGACTGAAACTGTAGTTTACACCAAAATTGCTGGTCTTCCACCAAAATTTGGAGACATTATTTAGATTAGTGCTATTTGATCTACTCCAGAGTTGTGTATTCGTAAGTGTCAGGATTTACAGAAAGAGAACTGCTAGTCTGAACAAGAATAAAAAAGAATAATTACCTTTACCCCACACATGAGCAAAACCTGAAATAATGCAAGCAATCCCTGATAAAATAGTAGATGTACAATAAAGAGGTTTTCTTCCAAGTCTGTCCAGAGTGAATATAAGGATGATATATGCTGGAATCTCAGCTAACCCAGAGAGGAAGGAACTTAGATATAAATTACTAGTCAAGTCTCCTGAGCTAAACAGAAGTCCATAATATACCATGTTGATGACACCCCTGTGAATATAAAAAATAGCAATATTTTAAGTATATATATAATTTGAAGGGAAGTAGGAGTTCTAAGCATGTGATACAGAAGATTGGAGTTAAGCTTTTATCAGTTTAGTTGTAGCATTTGATATAAGATGAAAAAAGATATGGTGACAGTCATTTTGGGGTTTTTTTCCACAGTGGATATTATCTGTTGGTTGTAACTCCAGACTGAAGTGTTACCATTTTTTTTTTTTCATTTTACCCCCAGTATAAAAGGCAGGATTTGAACTCAGACCACACAGAACTGGAATAGATTGTGAAAGGCATCAAGCCAAAAATTCTGATAATTATACACTAATTCATTGCTCTGCTTTGGTACTTACTTTATTCATCAATTCCAAAAGGATGAAAGGCAAAGTTGACCTTATCTGGATTTGAACACAGAATGCAGAGAACTAGGAAAAAATATCACAAAGCATTCTGACACTTTGATAACTTTGCCAATTCACTACCTTATAAAAAAATGGTAATTTTTTTCTGTATAACAAGTACTAGCACTGGCCAAAATCCTGACATTGTTCAGCATATTGAATTGAATCACCATGGTACTTATTTACAGCCAGGTGAACTCGTCATTTGTGAGTTAAGTGTCCTTAGCCAAAGACACAATACTGTGCTACCAACAGGAATCAAGCCAGCTGGTTGTTTTGAACCTCCTGGCTGGTTGTTTTGAACCAAATATATGGAAACAGGCATGACTCTGTGGATGAGAGGTTTGCTTCACAACTACATTGTTTCAGGTTTAATTCCAGAACACTGCTACTAGTGCAAGTATCTACTATAGTCTTGGGTTGACCAATGCTTTAAGCAGAAATTGCTAGAAGAAACTGTGATGAATCCCTTTGTGTGCGTGTATATATATATATACACACACACACACACATACACACACACACACACACACACACACATAAACAATTATCTGTTTCATAAATAAATATCAATAGAATGAGTACCAAACTAAGTGCTGGGATTGATATTATTGACCAAAACCTGGTTTAAATGCTAAAGGATTAATGTAATTCTGAGTCACAATCAACATTACACAGCATGACAAAACTATATCTGTTGAATTACTGGTACAATCCATCAGGTGAGCTTCTGTACAGTTTCTGTCTCACTGATTTTACTTTCAATGTATGGGTCAACCTGATGCTATCAAAAATATTTGCTTCTGATACCATGCAATGAGAACGAGCCTGGAGTCTTGTGAATAAGAAACAAACTTCTTAACCGTTTAACCATAACAGATAATAAAAGAAACAAATAAGTACAGACGTGGTTGTGTGGTAAAAAAAAGTTTGCAACTTCAGAGTTTTGAATTCAATCCCACTGTGCTGCTCCTTGAATTAACCAAATAGTTAAATTTGATAGAAATTGTATAGAAGGCTGTTGTATGTATGTGTGTATGTGTGTGTGTATTATATGTATGTGTGTGTGTTTACATTTACTTCCTGTAACTTAGTGGGTCAAAGAATAAAGATCAATAAAAACATAGAAAAATATATTTTCTTACCAATTAAAAAAAATGATTAGACTACGCGAAAATAGAATTCTAGATTTAAATAAATCAATCAAACTGCCTTTTTTAGTGTTACAAATAATTGGTTCTTCAAGATCGGCATCATCTTCAGGAAATTCTGTTTTATTGGTTTTAGCTATTTTTCTGTAGATATTTTGTGCTTCTTCAAATTTACCTTGTGAAGCCAACCATCGTGGAGATTCATTTACGAAACTATCAGAGAGAAGACATAATTGATTTTAATGTTTAAAGAATGAAACAGATGGAAATGTTATATACACACCACAAAATTGATAAAATATATAGTAACGGTATTGGAATTTTTAAAAAGTAATAAAATAGTAAATAAATGGATATCTGAGAGTTTCAGTGAGCAGGTGGCTCAGTTGTTCAACAAACTGAGCTGCCTCATCATTGAACCAGTGTGTAAGTGGCTGAGTACTCCACAAATATGCATACTCTTAATTTAGTTCTCAGATGGGATCTACATGATAGATTGGATCTTTAAATCACAAGTGCAACCCATCCCATAGGTTTTGAAGGGAGTGCTCCAGCATGACCACAGTTGAATCACTGAAACCAGTAAAAACAATATGAAGTCAAAGACCTTCAAGAGGTGGTGCATTAAAAAGTTATGAAGTTCCTTCATTTCCAAAGATTTCCTAGGAAGGTAAAATAAGTGAAGTGGAATCCAAGTAATTTTAACGTCCGCTTCTCTAGGCTTTCATGGGTCAGACAGAATTTGCTGAATTAGATATTCTACAGAAAGTGGCCTTTCCTGTTGTCAACCCTCATCTGTTTCCAAGCAAGGCAATATTTCCCCTTGGCCCAACATATTTTCCACAGAAGACTGGAAATGAACAGTGCTTGTTTGCAAGTGTTACACAGTGTCAAGCCAAGAGAACACACAAACACACATACATAGCTGTATAAATACATACATTCATACACACACATACACACAGGCACGCACGCACGCATGCACACACACACACACACCCACATACACACACACACAGGGTTGGCCAAAAGTCACCCGTCAGTAAATCAAAATTCCATAAATACTATCTGTAATTCTATATTGACTCAAACAAAAAATGTTCAGTTTGAACAATTTTTTTATGATGTTTCATATTTAGATGTTTTTATTAAATTCATTTATTGTTAAACATAAATAAATCTTGGAATTAAATGGTTTTGATTTACTGTCAGGTGACTTTTGGCCAGCCATGCATATCTATATATATATACACACACACACATTGAAGCAGAGCTGATGTTGACATTATGACTGATTACTTTGTATTTTCAAAAGACTTCTGGTTGTAAAATCTCACTTCAGATAAATCTCCATCCAAACCCATGCCAGCATGGAAAAACAGTCATTAAACCATATATATATGAATATATATATATATATATATATATATATATATATATATATATATATATATATATATATATATATATATATATATATATAAAAAATGAGAATGTGTCTGTCTGCCTGTGTGTCTGTGTGAATCCCTAAAACTCGAGAACTACACAACTAATTTCATTCAAATTTTACACATGCCTTACTTAGGGTCCCAGTTGTGTTTTAGTCAAAAAAAATTTTGTAACTTCTTGCATAGTTCGAGCCCACAGCAACATAATATCTCCTCCACTATTTAAGTATTACGTGTCAAAAGTGAAACAAAAACACTCATGTCAAATACTTTCACTTTAAAAACGAAACTATTCCACTATTTCACTATCAGAACTGAAACAATCACATTTCGATACTGTAATGACACATACTATCATTTTAATACTTTCATTTTCATACTGAATCTATTACAGTGAAACTATACTCTCACATATATACAGGCATACATACATGCATATATATATCTGCACAAATGTATCCATATACATGTATATATATATATATATATAGAGAGAGAGAGAGAGAGAGAGATGTATATGTATACATATAGATGTTTATGTACACTTATATGTATAGATATATATAGAGACATAGATCTATATGCATACATGTATATGTATACATATGTGTAGATGTATATATATAGATGTACATGTAATATGTACACATATATACACATATATACATGCATACAGATATCTATACATATATACACCAATACAAACACACATACATATGCACACAAACACACACATTAGTCAGTTGTTTTTTTATGCAAAACTATGTCAAAAGTACTGAATAGATCTTTATGAAATTTGGAAATTATATTCTATGCATAACAGCCATAACTCCCATGAAAATTCTTTTTTTTTTTATGTTGAAATTTTAACCATACATATTACACACAAATAAAGTAATATTTCTGAAATTTCTTCTAAGAAGTTACAAAGACCCCTTCATGGGGACTTCACACCCACAATTTAGTCATTTTTCCTAAGCAAAGACGAATACAGTTGTACCATTAGCTATAGGGTCACCCGAACATAACAGATGAGCATTATTTGTAATTCAATGGTACAACAGTGTAAGACTATCCTTCCAGATATACTTACATTGTGATTTCTGCAATGTGGTGCATAAATTGTCAAGTAAATGAGACACATGTTTGCTTCCACTGATTCACTAGCAAAGTGTTGAGTAAAATTATTTCGTTGCAGACCTCCTTTCAGTCTTTTTATTATCACTGGGTCACACAGTCCACAGTTGGTAACATTGATTTCAAGGCCTTCTCAGATAAGTGACTGCTTGTTCTAAGACATTTATTGATTGTAAATTTTTTCTGCCCAGTTACCTATCGGTATAGTGGATATTTGCAAACTCCAGAGGCGATGCTTTCATTTCCCTTTACTCCAAATGTCACACGTTATTTCAATTGGGTCATGCCCTTCCAATTGCTATAGATCCGTAATGCATCTTACAGCTGCGCCTGTCACCTGTATGGTGAGGAATCCTACATTGGGAAGTAGTAACGACTACGCTAGGGTAGCTGACTGATTATCGTGATCATTCGTCTTTTGGTTTCCTGTAGCTTTGCTCTCTTTTACAAACCCAGTGAACATACATATATTTCCTATTTCAAAGAAATTCAAACAATACATATTAGACCCAAGTTAAAAAGAATCCCAACAATTTAACTTCTCTGGTTGACATTAACACACCCACCCCCAACTCCTACATTTTTCAGCTCCATGAGCTCCATTTTTCAGGAGCAAAATCTTTTTACAGGGTCCATAACACTGGAATTTTGGAATGTACACATAAATATCAGATATATAAAGATGAGAATGTGTGTCTGTGTGAATTCCTAAAACTCGAGAACTACACAACCAATTTCATTCCAAATTAACACATGCCTTACTTAGGGTCAATGTAGTGTCTTAGGCCCCAAAATTTTTTAACTTCTTGCATAGTTCAAGCCCACAGCAATATTATATCTCCTCCACTATTTCAGTATTACGTGTCAAAAGTGAAACAATAAAACCACTCTGCTGTTATGTCAGTTACTTCCACTTTAATACTTTCAATTTCATACTGAAGCAATTAAAGTGAAACTATACTCTCACATATATACAGACATACCATAAGACCCAAGTTAAAAACATTCCCAACAATTCAACTTCTCTGGTTGACATTAACACTCCCACCCCAATAGGAGCCTTCATTCCCACATTTTTGAGCTCCATGAGCTCCATTTTTCAGGAGCAAAATCCCTTTTACAGGTTCCAGAAGACTGAAATTTTGGAATATGTGCATAAAGATCAATAGTATGGGATACATGTCTCATGATTAGAATCTTTTTAGGGTGTGTAAAGAGGGAAAAACCCTCATGTGCAATTTTGATGAAATTTGAATCATGTATTCCAGTTCCTTACAGAAAATATAACAGAAAAGTCTCATTCTTCAATTGCATGTAACACAGGCAACGCCGGGTATCTCTGCTAGTATATATATATATATATATATATATATATATATATATATACGTATGTATGAGTCAGAGGTTAGACAACCATCTAAGGGATAATAAATATCCAATATACTACTGGATGTATACCTATATATATCCAAATGCTTACTGTTGTAAGGCAATAGTGCAATTGAATAATAGGTATGAGTGGAGATAAACAAAAGTTTAACCAGAATTTATAAGGCAAGGAAGAAAATGGAGAAGATAATTAGCTGACAAACATTAGCTAGATCTATTTATTAATTACAATCATATGAATAAATAAATAAATAAATAAGAATAAATGATTTATACTTATTTACTCTTTTACTTGTTTCAGTTATTTGACTGCGGCCATGCTGGAGCACCACCTTTAGTCGAGCAAATCGACCCAGGACTTATTCTTTGTAAGCCTAGTACTTATTCTATCAGTCCCTTTTGCCGAACTGCTAAGTTACAGGGACGTAAACATACCACCATCGGTTGTCAAGCGATGGTGGGGCGGCAAACACAGACACACAAACATATACACACACATACATATATATAAATACATATATACAACGGACTTCCTTCAGTTTCCGTCTATCAAATCCACTCACAAGGCATTGGTTGGCCCGAGGCTATAGTAGAAGACACTTGCCTAAGGTGCCACTCCTTACTTATTTATTCATATGATTGTAATTAGTAAATAGATCTAGCTGATGTTTGTCAACTAATTATCTTCTCCATTTTCTTGCTTGCCTTCTATATATATATATATATATATATATATATATATATATATATATATATATATATATATATATATACATATCTGTAAATATATGTGACAATTATTCAGTAGCTATGATAAAACTCCGTGTTTCGGATGTCGGGGCGGAAACCCACGCCGACATCTCTTCAGTTATCGGGCCATAGAAAAAATGCTATGAAAATGACTGTTAAAACAAAGGAAAATTACTGTGCGATTGACCATTATAAAGTCAAAGGAGCTATTAAAATGACCGCTAAGTAAGGGAAGTGAGTAAAGGTAAGGGAGTAAAAATGTTTATAGTAATCGCATAAGCGGGCATGTCGATACATACACATGTGCGCCCGTACACCCACGTACGTGTGCCTATATGTATATACTCATCCACCCGCACTTGAAACACACAAATGCTCACCCACACATTCGCCAAATAATATATACATACCCGCATACACTCTCGCACACACACATTTGCACAAAAAAGGTTCATACACACATGCACAAAAAAAAACAGGGCTAAATGCAAAATACAGAAAAATGTGTAAAAAAAAGTGTAAAACATGTCTATATACGCACATACTCAGATGCATACACACACATGTCTATATACACACATACCCGCACACACGCACACATCCACATGTGCGCACAAAAAATTCCATATACACGTCTATATACGCACAGGAAAAATGCAGGATGGAAGGTAGAATACAGAAAAATTATGCGTAAAAAAATATATGTGCAATAAAACTATAAACCATCTCTATAAATATGTAAAAAAAATATATAAAATATATATAAGAAATATAAGTAAAAAGTGTAGAGAGATAAAAAGCTTGTATGTGGACACAATATAGAAAGCAAGTTCTATTTGTAATCTTGGGGGGACCAAAAACGTAACAAACATTTAGCCATATGTGGACATGATCCGAAAAGCTCAGTTCTTGAATTTAGACATGTGGCGGGGTCTAAGCTGCTTTTCCAGATGAGCCATCTTTCCATATCACAAAGACCACACTTTCCACTGCCATTGGTGTAGGGCTTACACTTGGCTAAGATCTTCCAATGGATGTTTTAACTGACACCTTTATCTTTTAAGGATAAAGGTGTCAGTTACAACATCCATTTCAAAAACCTACCAAATATGTATTCAAATTTTAAAAGTGAATTAGTGATTGTATAAAAAACTAGATTTTATAGACAAAGGCTCAAGGTGACTTTGATGCATTAAGTGAAATAATAAAAAAGAACAAGTTACTTACAACCAGTAGATAAGGCATGGTATGTAAATGACAGCTGACAAAAGACAGAGCATATGCCAATCTCGTTCTAAGAAGGCAATACCACAGATTATGATTTCTCCAACAGAGAAAAGTATTTGACTAATTAAACCAACTAAAGATCTGTAAGGACTGGATACAATTTCTATAGCTGAAAAAGTAAAAGTATAGAATGATATTGAATTAGCAAGTAGATATATAGCTTGCTATTTCATAGCAGTCTTTTAAATTACTGAATTCATTTCATAGCATATAATATAATCTTATTTTAGTAATTGTAGTGTTATCTTCCTTGTTATCTTAAAAAGTTTACTGCTTAGATTTCAAAGTTGGCCTTGGTCAGCCTGCTGTTTCATAGAATCTGTTCAGCCTTGTTTATACTTTTTTTTTGTTGTGTCACAATGGCAAAAAAAAACACAAAAAACCCTTATATTCATTACATCACAAAGTAAGGAACAAAAATATCACGATTTGTTCCTAAGAATGGAGAGGCATAAGAGAAATTGTTAGGTGGAATGTACTTTTGAAATTTGCATCAGCATATAGGTAATATACAACCATGTTAACATTACAAAGAGAAGAGTCTTCTGAATTCTACAATTCTAGGAACACCAATATGAATAATAGGCTAGTTTTAGTTGTGTAATAAAAAATGTAATAGGCGATATAAACTACAAAATATCAGTTAAAGAACTAGGTTCAAAGTTTTGTCTTACTGTGATCATCACTGAATCATATCATAGTCAAAGCATGCTTCAAAATCAATTATTTGTATCTCTTTAATGGACTCAATGGATTAGAAGTTAATTTCCTTATTCTTTCAGCCAAAGTGTTTTATGTAGTGTCCATAAACCAATTTTCAGAACTGTGCAGAGTATTTTTTAATGCCAAACATTATAAATTCAATTTTTCAAAGCCATCAAGTACAGTTCTATATAAGTCAGTTATTCTTTAAGACTTTGGAATGGTTTGTGTCACACACTAGAACAACTTTGCTAGAAAGGAGAACATCAGAATGGCTTATAATAAATGGATCTCCAAATTCCTTTAATTAGTGTGTAAGCAGTTGAGAACATGACAGGTACATGCATCTTTAACACAAGTCACAGATGGAATCAGTGCGACAGAATATAACAAGGCTGAACCTTTGAAATCCGTTTACCGAATTTCATTTACAACTTTTGGGTCAACTTAAGTAAAAGAAGTTTGTTCAAGATGCTATGATGTGGAATTGAACCCAAATCTTGTGACCAAGAAGTGAACATCTTAATCTACAATAGCTATAGTAGTAAGCTAAGAACTCGTGATCTAGTGTATAGCAGTTAAATATTTAAATCTCTATCACAGAGCAGTAAATTTTACAATTTTCCCTTCTTAAATATTATTTTATTGATTGTATCTAATTCTTGTAAAAAATATGTGCTAATTTTTGAAAAGATAATTATATTTTGTAAAATGAAGACAAAAGTTAGCATTTTAAAAGATTTTGTGAACTTACTAAGAATAAAAGAATTCATGAAAATGCCATTTCCAGAAAATCCTATCAGAAATCGAAGAACGGCAAGCAGTTTTATATCATTGACAAAATAAAGTGGGATGGAAGACAGTATCCAGAGGACCAGGGAAAGGTATAAGGATACTCTGCGACCTTTCCTGTGGGATGTAAAATAAACAGATAATTGAATTGAAAGTTTTCAATGTATACATATGCATATATTGGGTTGGCAACTAAGTTGCAACCATTTAAAAAAAATTTTGGAATTTGTTGCGTTTTTGAATTTTGGAATCTATTTTTTTTTTTGAGAATTCTATTTTTGAATCATTTTTGAATCTATTTTGCTTTTTTTCTAGTTAATTTTTGTTTATTTTCCGATAATTAAAATAGAATATCAAGTTAAGAAAAATGAGCATTTTCGACACATCCTTCTTTTTGCTTTTAATCAAGGTTCTAAAGCTGTATAAGCTGCTTGCGACATTTATGCTGTGTATGGAGAGGGTACCATAGCTGAAAGAACCGCTTGTGATTGGTATGCCAAGTTCAAAAATGGAAATTTTGATCTCAAAGACACACCTCGTTCTGGTCATCCAGTTGAGTTCGATGAAGAGCAATTAAACCAACTTTTGTACGAAAATTCTCGTCAAGCGACAAGGGATCTGGCAGAGAAAATGGAATGCCCTCACACTGCTATAGAAAAGCATCTTCACTCGATGAGAAAGGTTCAGAAGTATGAAGCATGCGTTCCGCAGGCTTTAAGTGACAACAACAAAAATAAACGAGCCACAATCTCCACTGGTTTGCTTGCTTGTTACCGCTCAACTCATGGACACAAGCAACGATTTCTTTACCGAATCATTACTGGTGACGAAAAATGGTGCCTGTACATCAATATGAAGCAGCGTAAGGAATGGCTTAGCCCCTGTAAACAAGTGACACCGCATGTGAAACAAGATCTTCATCCGTGTAAAATGATGTTGTGCGTATGGTGGGACTAGGAAGGGATTATCCATTACAAATTGCTTGAACGGAACCAAATGGTCAACACAGAACTCTATGTTCAACAGATGGAACGACTCAACATGGCTATTCAAGAGAAAAGACCTAATTGTCAGCATGGAGTTCTGCTGCACGACAACGCCCGCCCTTATATCGCCAATATGACCAAGGAAGCCATTCAAGCGCATGGCTGGGAAGTGCTGTCACACCCGCCATACTCTCCAATGGATTTCCACCTCTTTTAAATGCTATGCATGGAGTTTTGTTCAATACTGATGCAGAATTGAGAGCTTGATTGGATCAATTTTTCAAGTTGAAATAGGGTGATTTCTACCAACGAGGTATTGAAAATCTTGTTGAACGTTGGGAAGAAGTTGTAAATAAACAAGGGTGAATACATTATTGATTAATTAGTTGTTATCTTTTTATTAGGCCTTTTAAAAAATTTTAATTAAAAAAGACGGCGGGAACTTAGTTGCCAACCTAATATCTATCTATCTATCTATCTATCTATATATATATATAAATATATATGCAAAAACAAATATTTGTGGGTGCTGGTGCCATGTAAAAAGCACCCAGCACACTCTGTGAAGTGGTTGGCATTAGAAAGGGTATCCACCATAGAAACCATGTCAGAACAGACAATTCAGCATGGAAAATGGACGTTGATGATGATGATGATGATGCATAGAAAGATGAGTAAATATACATATAATTATATATACACAGAAGTTGGTGCATAAGTGAATGGAAAAATTTTAAATAAACAGATTTCTTTTTTAACATTTGAAGTGTTTAAGGTGATGAGCAGGCATAATTGTTAGCATGCTGGGCAAAATGCTTCGCAGCACTTTGTCCATCTTTACATTCTGAGTTCAAATTCTGTCAGGTCAGCTTTGCCTTACATCCTTTCGGTGTTGATAAAATAAATACCAGTTGAACACCAGGGGTCAATGTAATCACCTTAACCCTCTCTCCTGAAACTGATGACCTTGTGTCACATATTTGGCTCTGATGACTGGGCACTCTGTATTCCAGTTGATTCAATCAATGGTACAGCCTGCACATGAAATTAATGCGCATGTGTACACTCCACAAATATGCATAACCTTAACATAGTTCGCAGGGAGATTCAATGTGACCCAGAATGTGACAAGGCTAGCCCTTAGAAATACAGGTACTATTCAGTTTTGCCAGCTGAGTGGAGTGGAACAAAGTGAAATAAATTGTCACACTCAAAGACACAATACACTATCAGGAATCAAACTCACAACGTTTTTACAATGAGCCAAATACTCTAACCACTAAGCCACAAGCCTTTACACATTCATCACTATCCACAGCATTACTGGCTTGAAGATAACAGAAACTTGTTTCCATGTTCCATGTGCACTTACCAGTCTGAAATGACACCAAAGAAGAGGGAACCCACAAAAGTTCCACCCATAAACAACATGTTGACTAAAGACTGGAACACTTCTCTGGAACAAACCAAATTCATCTGAAAATAGAGAAATTCTTTCAAGAGAGTCCTTACAGAAGAAACATTCTGTAGTTTTATCAAGGATGAAATACAGTTCAAAATTTCAAACAGATAAAATTATTTTGCAATTTTAATTCATGAAAACCAATGGTGGTAGTGGATTTGAAATTGAAATTCAGACATGTCATGAAAAATCTAGATATAAATATATTGGATTTCTTCATTTTTTTGATTTCTAATTCAAATTCAATTATAACTTTTTTTTTCAATCTGATTTGTTCTCTTTTTCTCCTTTCTCCCCACCTTTATAAATACAAATCCTTTTTATCAACTTAAAATTTCACTAATAATAATAATAATAATAATAATAATAATGATAATAATAACAATAGTCTATATATATATATAAAACTGAGAATGTGTGTCTGTCTGTCTATCTGTCAACTTCTTGCCTCATGTGAACCTGGAGAAATCTCTTACACTGTTTTGGTATTACATGTCAAAAATGAAAAATGAAACGATAACGTCTCTATTGTAACATGAGATAATACTTTTAGTTTTAATAGTTTCACTATTAATATATACATAATATATATAATATATACATAGTGAAAACTGTATATACTTTATGTGTGTGTCTATATATATATATATATATATGACTTTGACGTTGACTTTGCCTTCCATCCTTTCGGGGTCGATAAATTAAGTACCAGTTGCATACTGGGGTCAATGTAATTGACTGGCCCCCTCCCAATATATATATTTATATACACACACACATATATACGTATACATATATATATATGTATGCATATATATATATATATATATATATATATATATATATATATATATATATATATACATACAGACACACATATATACATACATATGCATATATATGTACATATATACATACAAGTATATACATATATATATATGCATATATATATACATACATATATATACATAAATATGCATATATATATATATATATATATATATATATATATAGACACCACCTATGCTCAGAAAACAGATTCCATCACACTCCAGCTGGAGAAACTAGAAGTAGTTGATAGCTTCCACTACCTATGTGACCAAGTTAGTAGTGGGGGTGGATGCTCAGAGAGTATTACCACTAGAATAAGAATAGCTTGGGCAAAGTTTAAAAAGCTTCTACCCCTACTTGTGACAAAAGGTCTCACACTCAGACTGAAAGGTAGACTGTATGATGCATGTGTGTGAACTACCATGCTCCATGGCAGTGAAACATGGGCCGTGACTATGGAGGACATGCGTAGACTCAAAAGAAATGAAGCTAGCATGATCTGCTGGATTTGTAATGTCAGTGTGCACACACGACAGAGTGTAAGCGCCCTTTAGAGAAATGTTGGACACAAGAAGCATCTGATGTAGCATGCAAGAGAGACGTTTGCATTGGTATGGTCATGTACTATGGATGGATGAGGAGAGATGTGTGAAGAAGTGACACTCCCAAACAGTTGAAGGAATCTGGGGCAGTGATAGACCCAGGAAGACATGGGATGAGGTGGTCAAGCATGAACTTCAAACGTTAGGCCTCACAGAGGCAATGATGAATGACCATGACCTCTGGAGATATGCTGTGACTGCGAAGACCCGACAAATAAAGTGAGTTCACGGCATATCCTACACCAGTGTCACATAACCAGCTCCAGCCCATTCAAGTACATTGGATCGTAGGGCGACCTGCTGTGCTTGAGGAGACCTATTGAGTAAAGTACATCAACATCAAAATAAAAATCAAATGGAAATTGTAATTGTGATACCTGTGCTGGTGGCATATAAAAAGCACCATCCAAAGGTGGCTGATGCCAGCGCCACCTTGACTGGCTTCTGTGCCGGTGGCACGTAAAAAGCACCAACTGATTGTGGCAGTTGCTAGCCTCCCCTGGCCCCTGTGCCGGTGGCATGTAAAAAGCACCCACTACACTCACGGAGTGGTTGGCGTTAGGAAGGGCATCCAGCTGTAGAAACACTGCCAGATCAGACTGGAGCCTGGTACAGCCTCCTGGCTTCCCAGACCTCGGTTGAACCGTCCAACCCATGCTAGCATGGAAAACAGACGTTAAACAATGATAATGATGATGATATATATATATATATATACATATATATATATATATATAACCTTGTTCATATACTCGTTTCTGCGTAGATCATAAACCACCCCCGCCCTCGTTCTTTATAAGCTATCTATTTCTTTACCATGTAAACATAGTTCCGATAGCTTCGTCTTCCGTGTTTGTTGTTTTAAGTTCATGCATATCCGTTAATCGTTACATTTTATTTATTTTATTCAAGTTTATCATTCCGTTAATTCATTCTCTCTAAATTTGTCTAACCATAGTATACAAGTGCAGAAGATGCTCTTGTCTAAACTTGCTGGATCATGGTACGCCCTCCCACCCCTCTCCACATGTAACGGAAGTATCTATCCTCTGTCATCCTTGGTTGTCTCCTGCAAACACTTCTAAGGGCTTAATGCCATCTCCACCCTTACCTAAGGTTTATCGATCATATAGCGCATAAAAACGGTGTAGTGTATGCAGGTTGTAGAGTACTATTTGTTTATGAATTCTTCCAAATGCAAGCTTTCTTTTCAGGTACATGACACTGCAGTCCCTCATCCCAGGGTCTCACAGGCCCACACCCTCAGAGTTGGCACACTGAAAGGTAGGTCTGATGAGATTGTTGAGATGCTTCAACGGAGACGTGTAGATTTGTGCTGCATCCAAGAAGTAAGGTGGAGAGGAGGTTCTGAAAGGTTCCTCACAGGCAAAGAACACAGGTACAAGATTTTCTGGGTAGGGAACACTGATGGGGTCGGGGGCATGGGTATACTTCTTGCGGAGAAATGGGTTGATAAGGTAATCGAGGTAGTCAGAGTATGTGACAGAGTACTTAAGATTAGATTAGTGCTTCACCATAGGCTAGCTACCATTATCTCGGCCTATGCCCCTCAACCGGGGCTACCAGATGGGCAGAAAGACCGATTTTATGACACCCTATTGCAGACTACCTCATTGATGAATGACAGGGACCTTCTCTTTGTGGCTGGTGATTTCAATGGATATGCTGGACAACATGCAGGGGGCTTCCATGGCGTACATGGAGGCTATGGTTTTGCTTCCCGCAATGAAGAGGGAACCAGACTGCTGGAGTTCTGCAATGCAAATGATCTTATGGTTTGCAATACCAACTTCAGGAAACCCGCCTGTCACCTAGTCACCTACTGTTCTGGCAGATACACTAGTCAAATTGACTACATCCTCGCCAGAAAAAGGGAAAGAGGGCTGCTTATAAATGTGAAAAACTTTCCAAGCGATTAGTAGTTAGCAACATAGATTAGTAGTTAGCAACTTCGGGATAAGGGCTAAATGGATGCCTAGAAGAAGACCAGCTTGGAGGAGAAGGGTCTGGAAGCTTAAAGATCCTGCAAATGGACAGAGATTTAGAGACGTATTACTCGAAGCCTTTGACGAAATAGAAGGGGATATAGCATCACACAATGTGGAAGACAATTGGAGGTTTCTATGGGACAACCTGCTGAGAGCCACCGACCAGATCTGTGGTTGGTGCAAAGTCCCCTCTCGACCTAAGGTAATGTGATAGTGGAACAATGTAGTTGACAGGGCTATTAGACAAAAGAAACAGGCTTGGAAGGACTGGAAGAACAGGGGTAGCAGGGAATTGCATCAGACTGCCAGAAAGGAAGCTAGGAGACAGGTTTATTTAGCCAGAGGGGAAGGGGATAAGAAAAATTTTGCCTATGTTCTGTGTCGTGAGGACCAAAGACTTGAAGTATTTCATGTTGCAAGACAGTCTGTGAGAGAGAATCGTGATGCCGTAGGAGAGAAATGTGTCCGCATGAATGATGGTTCACTTGCACTAAACAAGGCTGCTAAGAGAGAGGTTCGGAGACACCACTATGAAAGGTTGCTCAATAAAGAGAATGAATGGGAGAAAGAGAGTTTGCCGAATGTCGACCCAACAGAGGACCAGCTATCCGAATTGACAGTACCTTGGTAGATAAAGCAATTAAGAGTATGAAGACAGGGAAAGCCCCCCGGCCCATCAGGAATCACTGCTGAGATGCTTAAAATATCTGGTGGTCTAGTCACCTGTATAGTCAACCAGGTGATACATGAAGGAGTCATACCCAATGACTGGTGTAGCAGCACCATAGTCAACTGCTACAAAGGTACAAGTGATGCTTTAGATACAAATAATTAGAGGTATCAAGTTGTTGGATCAGGTAAGGAAGGTCATGGAGAGGGTCATAGCCCAACTAATTAGGGAGAGAGTCAGTTAAGATGAGATGCAGTTTGGGTTCGTGCTTGGGAAAAGCACCACTGATGCTATATTTCTGGTAAGACAGCTGCAAGAGAAATACCTAGCCAAAGATAAACCTCTATACCTGGCTTTCGTTGACATGGAGAAAGCCTTTGACAGGGTTCCCTGATCCCTTATCTGGTGGTCAATGAGGAAACTAGGGATAGATGAATGGTTAGTGAGAGCTGTGTGAGCCATGTATAGGGACGCCGTCAGTAAGGTGAGGGTTGGCAACAAGTACAGTGAAGAATTCCGGGTAGAGGTAGGGGTCCACCAAGGGTCAGTCCTCACCCCACTCCTATTTATCATAGTCTTCTAGGCGATCACAGAGGAATTCAAGACAGGATGCCACTGGGAGCTCCTCTATGCTGATGACCTTGCTCTAATTGCTGAGTCACTATCAGAACCAGAGGAGGAGTTTCAGGTGTGGAAGCAAGGATTAGAATCGAAGGGCCTTAGAGTCAACCTAGCTAAAACCAAAGTCCTAATAAGTAGGAAGGTAGACACATCACAAACACCTTCAGGTAGATGGCCCTGCTCAGTATGCAGTAAAGGAGTAGGTAGAAACTCTATAAGATGTACCCAGTGTAAGCTATGGATGCATAAGAGGTGCAGCAATATCAAAGGAAGGCTAACTAGGAAGATAGTTTTTGTATGTGGCAGATGCTCAGGAGCAATAAACACTGAAAATGTATAGAGAATAACTTCTGCCACATTCCAGGGAGAAAAACTAGACGTAGTTGATAGCTTCCGCTATCTAGGTGACCAGGTTAGTAGTGGGGGAGGGTGCGCTGAAAGTGTAGCTGCTAGAATAAGAATAGCCTGGGCAAAGTTCAGAGAGCTCTTACCTCTGCTGGTGACAAAGGGCCTCTCGCTCAGAGTAAAAGGCAGACTGTATGACACATCTTCGAACAGCCATGCTACATAGCAGTGAAACATGGGCCGTGACTGCTGAGGACATGCGTAAGCTCACAAAGAATGAAGCCAGTATGCGCTGATGGATGTGTAATGTCAGTGTGCATACTTGACAGAATGTAAGTACCTTGAGAGAAAAGTTGGACCTAAGAAGCATCAGTTGTGGTGTGCAAGAGAGACGATTGCACTGGTATGGACATGTGGCAAGAATGAATGAGGATAGTTGTGTGAAAAAGTACCACACCCTAGCGGCTGAGGGAACCTGTGGTAGAGGTAGACCGAGGAAGACCTGTAATAAGGTGGTGAAGCATGACCTTCGAACATTAGACCTCACTGAGGCAATGACTAGTGACCGAGACCCTTGGAAATATGCTGTGCATGAGAAGACCCAGCAAGACAAGTGAGACCATAACCCGTGGCCTTTACCAGGGGTGTAGCCAGCCCACTTATGCATACCTTACCTTCTTTAGACACAACACTCACCTTGCGAAGGCCTTTTGAGGCAAGTGAAATCAAAATCGAATTCGAAATCGCACCAAATTCGACGATTGGCACTCATGCCAACCTTCCTTCATTGGACACTAAACTCTGCTTCCAAAGACCTGTTTGGGCAAGTGAAATCAAAATTGAACCAAATTCAATGACTGGCACCCGTGCCAGTGGAGCGCTAACAGCTCCATCCGAGCGGGATCACTGCCAAAGAGGCTGTCTGGCTTCCGTGCCGGTGGCATGTAAAAAGTACCATTTGAGCGTGATTGTTACCAGCGTCGCCTTACTGGCATGTGAACAAAACATTTTAGCGAGGTCGTTGCCAGTGCCACTGGACTGACTCCTGTGCAGGTGGCACATAAAAAACGCCATTTGAGCATGGCCAGTACCGCCAGACTGGCCCTCGTGCTGGTGGTACGTAAAAGCACCCATTACACTCTCGGAGCGGTTGGCATTAGGAAGAGCATCCAACTGTAGAAACTCTGCCAGATCAGACTGGAGCCTGGTGCAGCCATCTGGTTCGCCAGTCCTCAGTCAAATCGTCCAACCCATGCTAGCATGGAAAACGGATGTTAAACGATGATGATGATGAAGGGTAATAAGAAATATTAGAAATTTCTACTACAGTGGCTTAGCGTGTAAAAATTTAGTCCAAATGCTATATATTATTCATATAAATACAGTGTACATTTAAACACATAAGAGGTATCCATCATAGGATTTTTGCATGCTAGAAAGAACAGCTATGTTCCAAACCACTATTAGGGATAAAACTTCGAAGGGAATGAAAAATAAAAACATACACACACACACACACACACACACTCATATAATGATAATAATATTAGGGATAAAAATACAAATTTACAGGTAAAAACTCAATTAAATTCAATTTATCAAAAATTAAAATTATATTAAGTTTCACAGTATATAATATATGAATATATAATTTAGAGAAAAGAACGAAAGTTCATGAACTCATCCATGAAAATCCACAATCACATATAAAAAAAATTAATAAGTAAATACATGATAAATAAGTATAATAAAATACAAAGTAAAAATCATAAAATTATAATATTAAATGACTATACGTGTTTCATAACCAAGTTTTCAAATAGAAAATAAAATATAATCAAATCGATTAAAATGATCAAAAATCAATTCTATTCAAAAATATAGCTAATCTTCAGGTCAAAATACACCAAGTAAGTAGTGGGGGAGGGTGCGCTGAAAGTGTAGCTGCTAGAATAAGAATAGCCTGGGCAAAGTTCAGAGAGCTCTTACCTCTGCTGGTGACAAAGGGCCTCTCGCTCAGAGTAAAAGGCAGACTGTATGACACATCTATGAACAGCCATGCTACATGGCAGTCAAACATGGGCCGTGACTGCTGAGGACATGCGTAAGCTCACAAGGAATGAAGCCAGTATGCTCCGATGCACAAAGGCCAGTCAGGCAGTACTGGCAATGGCCACGCTCAAAATGGTGTATTTTACATGCCACCTGCACAGGAGTCAGTCCAATGGCACTGGCAATGACCTCGCTCGAATGTCTTTTCACATGCCACCGGCAAAAGTACCGGGAAGGCGAAGCTCATAACAATCACATTCAAATGGTGCTATTTACGTGCCACTGGCACAGAAGCCAGGCTTAATTATATATATATATCATCATCATCATCATCATCATCGTTTAACGTCCGCTTTCCATGCTAGCATGGGTTGGACGATTTGACTGAGGACTGGTGCAACCGGATGGCTACACCAGGCTCCAATCTAATTTGGCAGAGTTTCTACAGCTGGATGCCCTTCCTAACATCAACCACTCAGAGAGTGTAGTGGGTGCTTTTACGTGTCACCCGCACGGAAACGGCCATGTTCGAAATGGTGTCTTTTATGTGCCACCCGCACAAGAGCCAGTCCAGGGGCACTGGCAACGATCTCGCACGAAAACCCTACAAGGCCAGTCAGGCGGTACAGGCAACGGTCACGCTCAGGATGGTACATCTTATGTGCCACCCGCACAAGAGCCAGTCCAGGGGCACTGGCAACGATCTCACTTGGCTTGCCCGGTCTTCTCACGCACAGCACATTTCCAAAGGTCTCGGTCAGTAGTCATCGCCTCGGTGAGGCCCAATGTTCGGAGGTTTTGCCTCACCAACTCAGCCCAGGTCTTCCTGGGTCTTCCACGGGTTCCCTCAACTGTTAGGGAGTGGCACTTTTTCACGCAGCTATCCTCATTCATTCTCACCACATGTCCAAACCAGTGCAATCGTCTCTCTTGCACACCACTACTGACGCTTCTTATGTTCAGCTTTTCTCTCAAGATACTTACACTCTGACGGGTATGCACATTTACATTACACATCCAGCGGAGCATACTGGCTTCATTCCTTGCGAGCTTACGCATGTCCTCAGCAGTCACAGCCCATGTTTCACTGCCATGTAGCATGGCTGTTCGTACACATGCGTCATACAGTCTGCCTTTTACCCTGAGTGAGAGTCCCTTTGTCGCCAGCAGAGGTAAGAGCTCTCTAAACTTGGCCCAGGCTATTCTTATTCTAGCAGTTACACTTTCAGCGCACCCACCCCCACTACTAACTTGGTCACCCAGATAGCGGAAGCTATCAACTACCTCTAGTTTTTCTCCCTGGAATGAGATAGAAGTTGTTTCCTGTTTGTTTACAGTGTTTATTGCACCTGAACATCTGCCACATACAAAGACTAACTTTGTAGTTAATCTGCCTTTGATATTGCTGCACCTCTTATGTGTCCATAGCTTGCACCGGGTACATCTTATAGAGTTACTACCTACTCCTTTACTGCATACTGAGCAGGGCCATCTACCTGAAGGGGTTTGTGTTTTATCTACCTTCCTACTTATTAGGATTTTGGTTTTTGCTAGGTTGACTCTAAGGCCCTTCGATTCTAGTCCTTGCTTCCACACCTTAAACTTCTCCTCTAGTTCTGATAGTGACTGCGCAATTAGTGCAAGATCATCAGCATAGAGGAGCTCCCAGGGGCAACCTGTCTTGAATTCCTCTGTGATCGCCTGGAGGACTATGATAAATAGGAGGGGGCTGAGGACGGAACCTTGGTGGACCCCTACCTCTACCCGGAATTCATTACTGTACTCATTTCCAACCTTCACCTTACTGACAGCATCTCTGTACATGGCTCGCACAGCTCTCACTAACCATTCTTCTATCCCAAGTTTCCTCATTGACCACCAGATAAGGGATCGGGGGACCCTGTCAAAGGCTTTCTCCATGTCAACGAAGGCCAGGTACAGAGGTTTATCCTTGGCTAGATATTTCTCCTGCAGCTGTCTCACTAGAAATATGGCATCAGTGGTGCTTTTACCTGGCACGAACCCAAACTGCATCTCATCTAAATTGATTTGCTCCCTAATTAGTTGGGCTATGACCCTCTCCGTAACTTTCATAACCTGATCTAACAGCTTGATGCCTCTGTAATTATTAGTCTCTAAAGCGTCACCTTTACCTTTGTAGCAGTTTACTATGGTGCTGCTACACCAGTCATTGGGTATGACTCCTTCGTGTATCACCTGGTTCGTAATATGGGTGACTAGGCTGTAGCCAACACTGCCAGATATTTTGAGCATCTCTGCAGTGATTCCTGATGGGCTGGGGGCTTTCCCTGTCTTCATACTCTTAATTGCTTTATCTACCCTGGTACTGTCAACTCGGATAGCTGGTTCCTCTGTTGGGTCGACATACGGCAGGCTCTCTTTCTCCCATTCATTTTCTTTATTAAGCAATCTATAGTAGTGGCATCTCCAGACCTCTTTCTTTGCCACCTCATTTAGTGCAAGCGTACCATCATCCATGCGAACACATTTCTCTTCTACAACATCACTATTCTCTCTCCTACACTGTCTTGCAACACGAAATACCTCGAGTCTTTGGTCCTCACGGCGCAGAACATTGGCAAATCTTTTCTTATCTGCTTCCCCTCTGGCTAAATAAACCTGTCGCCTCGCTTCCCTTCTGGCAGATTGGTACAATTCCCTGCTACCACCGTTCTTCCAGTCCTTCCAAGCCTGTTTCTTTTGTCTAATAGCCCCGTCTACATCCTTGTTCCACCACCACGTTACTCTGGGTTGAGAGGGCACTTTACACCAGCCACAGATCTGGTCTGTGGCTCTCAACAGGTTGTCCCGCAGAAATCTCCAATTGTCTTCCATGTTGTATGATGCTATATCCCCTTCTATTTCGTCAAATGCTTCAAGTAACTTGTCTCTAAATCTCTGCCCATTTGCAGGGTCTTTAAGTTTCCATACCCTTCTCCCCCAGGCCGGTCTACTTCTGGGCACCCATATTGCCTTGATCTCGAAGTCGCTAACTACTAATCTGTGTTGGGGTGTACATTCTTCGCCAGGGAGGGTTTTGGCATTTATAAGCCTCCCTCTTTCTCTAGTTCTGGCGAGGAAGTAGTCGATTTGGCTAGAGTGTCTGCCGGATTGGTAGGTGACTAGGTGACAGGCAGGTTTCCTGAAGTTGGTATTGCAAACCATACGATCGGTTGCATCACAGAACTCCAGCAGTCTGGTTCCCTCCTCGTTGCGGGAACCGAAGCCATAGCTTCCATGTATGCCATGGAAGCCTCCAGCACGACGTCCGACATGACCATTGAAGTCACCAGCCACAAAGAGAAGGTCTCTGTCTCTTGTCGACGAGGTAGTTTGCAAGAGGGTGTCATAGAATTGGTCTTTCAGCCCATCCGGGAGCCCCGGTTGAGGGGCATAGGCTGAGATGACAGTAGTTAGTCTATGATGAAGCACTAGTCTATATATATATATATATATATATATGTATGTATATATAAAACATATATGTGTGTGTGTGTGTGTGTGTGTGTGTGTGTCTAATATATAAATATATAAGTAAAAAGTGTGTTATGAGCATATACAGGATATAATGCTATAAAAACTCAACCAACAGTTAAAAAATGGAGAAGAGTAGATGTTAAATGTTTTTATAAAGTTTTAATCCATACGATTATTTCGAATGCTAATACCAACATGTAAGAAACATGGAAAAATTAATTTAATTTAATTATTATTTTAATTATTATTGTAATTAATTCGATCTTTCCATGTTTCTTACATGTTGGTATTATAATTCGAAACAATTGTATGGATTAAAACTTTATAAAAACTTTTAACATCTTCTCTTCTCCATTTTTTAACTGTTGGTTGAGTTTATATAACATTATATCTTATATATGCTCATAACACACTTTTTACTTGTCATATTTTCATATTTTAAATACTTGCAATAGCAAGCTACTACTTTGATATGAAGAATCTTTATTAGAAATCTAACTTTTTGGGCCCCCCCAAAAAGTTCAAAATGTTCTACTTGAACTAAACCTTTTACACACACACACACACACACACACACACACACACACACACACACACACACACACACACACACACACACACACAATCACACACACACGTATAAATGAAAGACCAAATCTCATATGAGTTTGACAAGTAATAATGATAATAAAGTTCTGTGAAGGGCATTGGCTTTACCAGTAGTAAGTGAGCAAAGACAGCAAAATGAAAAAAGAAGCTTAGGATCCAAGAACATTCACATTCACTCACTGAGATAAAGATATCTATCAACTACAAAGTTCAAAAAGGAGCATCAAAATGAGCTTTGAATGAATATTTCATATAAGGGCACAATAATGTTACACAATAAATGTATTACAGTCATCTCTTTTTCTCTCCGCTAGTTTCAACAAATATTCTACACTCAAGGTCATCTTAGCAGCATTTTAGGCCTTCAGTCATCAGGCAAATCAGTACACTGAGTCCTATAGTATTTATTTATATAGGGAGCCAGTGGAAGAGGTAGACTCAGGAAGTTGTGGGATGAAGTGATGAAATATGATCTTCGGATATTGAATCTCATGGCGGCAATGACAAGCAACTGAGACTGTTGGTGATTTGCTGTACCTGAGTAGACATAGCAAGCTGGTAACATATAAAAGGCACCTGGTACAGCCTGTGGAGTGGTTGATGTTAGGAAGGCCATCCAACTGTAGAAACCAAGCTAAAACAAACTGAAACCTGGTGCAGATCTCTGACTTACCATTTCCAGTCAAACCGTCTAACCCATGCTGGCATGGAAAATGAATGATGATGATTGACAGCAGCCAAAGCATACATAGATTAGAATTGAGTCCTTAGGTCTGTCAGGCCCATGGGAAATTGGTCAATATGCAAACACCTTAAGACAGCACTATCTGTATTCATCTTACTACATCTCACTCCCCTGCAAAATCTAATCATATTATTTATTAACAATTTATAACTATAATTCAAGATGTATCATAATATTCTATAACATTGATTATTAATCATATACATTATTAATAGAATATAATATTAATAAAAAGAAAATAATTTACTTGATTTATTTATTAAAATGGAAACAAAATGGCCACTAAGAATCAAAGATAAGAATACCTACTTCTGTAGCTGCTGTTCCAGGAACAGATGATTCGTCATAAACCCAAGAATTGCATGGGACCTCTTCAAAAGGATTTTCCAACACAGATAGCTCTGAATTGTTCCATTTATAAACCATACAATGAGGATTATTTTTTGGAATGTAATGTTCAACATACTCCGATTGGACTGCACTATGGATTTGAAAAGTGTCATTCTTCCAACCTGGAATAGCACACCTACAAATTATTGGAAAAGAGACAGAAATTATATAAAGTTCGATGACTTGAGATTTTTCTTTGTAGTTCAAAGTGTAGTAAATGGCACATAATTCCCAAAGTAGAGGCTACATATCAAAGTACGCAATAGAAGTAGTTCTTGAGTAAAAACTTTATCAATATAGCAAGCTCAAATATGTGTCATTGAAAAGTCAGAAGTTGCAGATATTTGTTTGGGAAAAATCCCTTCTATAAAGCGATTTTTCTGGCTTTTCAATGACACACACACATTAAGTATCTATCTTTAAAATTTTTATCATTAAGTATTTTACTTGTTTCAATCATTAGACAGCGCTCATGCTAGGACTACACTTTGAAGAATTTTTAGTTGAATGAAAAGACCCCAGTACTTAATTTTTTTGCTAAACCTGGTACTTATTTTATTAGTCTCGTTTGTCAACACTAGTTGTCAAGTGGTGATGGGGGGGAGGGACAAACAAAGACACAAGGACACACACATAGATATATAAACATATACAGCAGGCTTCTTTCAGTTTCCATCTACCAAATCCACTCACAAGGGTTTGGTCAGCCCAAAGCTATAGCAAAAGACACGTGCCCAAGGTGGCATGCAGTGAGATTGAACCTGGAACTATGTGGTTAGGAAGCAAACTTCTTACTGCACAGTCACACTTGTGCCTATTTATGTTATATAGATAAAGCTAAATATTATTTGGTTTGTTGGCTAACACTATTTCTTAGGCATGGTTGTGTGGTTAAGAAGTTTGTTCCAAAACTTTCTGGTCACTGATTCAATCCTTTTCTGCAGTACATTGGGTAAATGTCTTCTACTATTGTCTTGGCTTGACTAGGGCCTTGTGAGTGAAATTGGTAGAAAGAAACTGCTTAGAAGCTCATTGTATGTGTGTGTTCAGTTGTCAAGCAGTGAGGTGGGGACAAACACACACACACACATATACATACATACATACATACATATATATATATATATATATATATATGGGCTATATTAAATCTCTGAGTGAGATGTAAATAGTAGCAATATGGAATCATAACATACAGTTGCCAACCAAGTGTGGCGTCCTATACAGGGCAGTGCTACTGACGTTTATAGCCCCAGGAAGATATCTCTTCCAGCTGGCTAACAACACACATTCTGTGTCCGATTAGTATTTGCGAAGGGATGTCATCACGCCCATTCCTAGCCTTACATGATACACACAGACTCAAGTTTCTGGATGGTTACCCGTCTCCAGCATGTGTTAATCACCAGCTAGTGATGAAAAATCACCCCACTTGCAAAATACTATATGCTTTTTCCAGCGACAAACCATTGCTGATCTCAAAAAAAAGGAGAAAGAAGCTATATTAAATCTCTGAGCGAGATGTAAACAGTAGCAATACAGAATTTAACAAATAATTGCCAACCAAGTGTAAAAAAAAGCATATAGTATTTTGTGAGTTGGGTGAGTTTCCACCACTAGCTAGTGATTAACACATGCTGAGGACAGGTAACCAGCCAGAAACTCAAGTCCGTGTGTATCACATAATGCTAGG
>NC_142937.1:49319725-49329725 GCF_046866305.1 Octopus bimaculoides | reverse complement strand
GCCAAGTTTTTCTCTCAGAGGCACCCGCGTATAGCTGTAAAAATCGATAAACTTTTACCAGTTTTGAAGTTTGTTGAAATGGCGAAGTCAAATCTGTGCGTACGCGCGTGACGGAGAGAGAGACAGATAGACAGACACAGAGAGAATGAAAGAAAGAAATAGTGTGTTTGTGACAGGGGGGAGGTACAGTGTTTGCTAGCGTCTAACAAAAAAAAAATTAAAAAGTAAGGCAGACAGAAATCAAAGCAAATTTTTCTAAGCAAGACAGAGTTTACTTTGCTAGCGTCTAACAAAAAAAAAAAAAAAAAAAAGGAACGAAAAAGTTGAAGAGGGAAGCAAAGCATATTACGAAAGAAAATGTAGGTACGGAAGACAGAGTAAGTGTAAAATGTAAAATGCATTTTTATTTTCTTAAACATAAGATATAGTTTAAAATATACGATGTTTTTGAAAGACACTATATTCTATAATGAGATTATATATACTTTCTCACACAACAATTCAAATATATTTATTTTAAATCATTTATTTGTTTTAAATCGTTCATCTTTCTCCCCCCCCCCTCTCACTCTCACACACACGCACATATACTACTTTGGGAGCGAAAGAGTTTTGTTTATATTTCACAACTATGAAACAAAAACCCCAACCCATTTTTCGGATCACAAAAAGGGTTTTGTAATTTTTCAGATTAACAACCGCACGATTTCCACTAGGGTGTTATGGTTAGGGTTTTAGGGTTAGGGTTAGAGTTTTACGGTTAGGATTAGGGCTAGGGTTAAGGTTAGTGTTAGGATTACGATTAGGGTTGGTGTTAGGGTTACGGTTTTAGGGTTAGGGTTAGGGGTTAGGGTTAGAGTTAACCTAGAAGGGACAGGCCCCTTATTTTTTGGTTAAGGCTGTTGGTAAGTTTTCCTAAGTTACTCCAATCCACATCCCCAATGCAAACCTTCAGATCAACCTTTTCCTATGCAGATCTCTAATGCAACTTTAAAAAAAACAGTCAATGAGTGGAAATAACCAATAAACTGATTCCTTATGGGATTTCCCAATCAAATTGCCAGCAAACCATTTTCAGCCAAACCAATTTCAACGGATTTCGCTCAAATCTGATGTCCATGTTACTTATTTTGGTTTGAAATAAAGCACTTGATCACTTAATAATCCTAGCTTAATCCCGAGCAGCGCCGGGCTATACTGCTAGTTAGTAATAAAATTATAAAAATATTTCGGATTATCAAAAAATTTTATATCATTAGTATATCCCGCTTCATGAAGGGCTTTATTGTAATAAGGTGCATGTTTTTCAAAGATCTCTATATTCGAAGATAGTAAAGATATTCTCTTACCTATAGTAAATGTTAATGATTTTTTAATTGAAGGTGGGTGATTGCTTTTCGCATGAATGTATTTAATATTTTCATTAATCTCATGGTAAGGTTGGGTATTACCAATAGATAAGTTAAAATTAGCATCTAAATAATTAACGTTATAGTACTCATTATAAATAGTAATCTTTAAACCATTTCTTTTAAAAAAAACTATATATTCTCTTCTTATATAATTCTAGTTTTCTATTAGTGCAATTTTTAGTAAGTAATAAAAGGTCATCCCTATATAAACCACCCTCCAATTTTAAGTTTTCAAGTTCAAGTTCAGATAATAAATATATACCTACTAAATCAGTTACCTGTACTGAATCAGGCGCCCTCATTGGTATATTATTATTATTGTTGTATTTAGACCTGATGATTAGCTGTATTTTTTAATAGAATTTATTTTCGATAATTTTAGTTGATTCTAATCGATTTAAATTTCCTTTCTATTTGAAAATTAGTTATGAAACACGTGTAGTCATTTTATTATCTTTCTCTTATGATATTTACTTTGTATTATATTATACTCATTTATTGTGCTTTTAATTATTAATTTTTCTATATGTGACAGTGGATTTTCATCGATGAGTTCATGAACATTGGTTCTTTTCCCTAAAACTATATATTTATATGTATTTTACTCTGTAAAGCTCAATTTAATTTTAATTTTTTATAAATTGATTTTAATTGAGTTTTTACCTGTAATTTTGGATTTTGTCCCTAATATTATTATATATATATATATATATATATATAGAGAGATAGATATATATATATATATATATATACATATATATCAAACATAAATTGAAAACAGAACACAAAGGATATCACGGTACACATGTTTCAAGCTTTATAAACAATCTGTTATTACATCAGCATAGGTATATTATTGATATTAAAAATGGTTTAAAGCTCTCTTCAGCCGCAAGCATTGTTAGTCCAAAGATTACATCACAAAAGAAAAAGTACAAGAAGCCAGTATATATATATATATATATATATATATATATATATATATATATATATACACTGGCTTCTTTCAGTTTCTGTCTACCAAACCATCTACTCACATGGCTTTGGTTGGCCTGAGGCTATAGTAGAAGACACTTGCCCAAAGTGCCACACAGTGGGACTAAACCCAGAACCATTGTGGTTCGGAAGCAAGCTTCTACCACACAGCCATGCTTGTACCTATACATATAAAATATAGAAAGAAAATGGATTTCACAAGATTTTTGTCTTTTCTTTCTATATTTTTTTCATAAACTCCACGGGCACAAAAGAATTCCTGAAGGAAATCCAGTGGCACATATTTACAACCTGTTGTTGACACCAGGTAGCTGAAACTGCGAATGAGCATAAAACAGCATACTATGAGGTGTATACCCAAATATAAAATTGTTACTTATACGAGGGGGCACCCAAAAGAAACTGGAATTTTCCATTATTATTTTATTTACTTAGTTTTACATGTTTACACTTTTACTGCCTTAAAAGTATTCTCCATTTGAAGCAACATTTTCCATAGACACATTTTCCATAGTTCAAAGCAATCCGGAACCCTTGTGAAGTGATGCCTTTTAATGCCGCCATTGTTTTTTCTTCACCTCTTCCACATCTGCAAAATGTTTTCCTTTAAGGACATTTTTCATTCATTCAGGAGAACAAAAAAAGTTGCAGGGAACAAAATCAAATGAATAGGAAGGTTGAGTAAAGCAGGATCATGCCATTTTGGGTCAAAAGCTGTCTCACACTCAAGGCAGTGTGTGCAGGCACATTGTCATGATGAAACCATCACTCTTCACATTGCCACAGTTCAGGGCGTTTTTGTCACACTATGCCTCACAAATGCTTCAGAACTGCCAAGTAAAATGTTTGGTTAACAGTTTGACCAGGAGGAACAAATTCTGTGTAGACAGTTCCTTGTGCATGGGTGAAACAAATCAGCATTGTCTCAACATTGGACTTCACTTGAACTTTTTTGGGACATGAATACTTCCATTGACTTAATTGCTGCTTTGTTTCTGGGTTGTAAACATAGCACCAACTTTCATCATCAGTGATAACCTTTGAAAAAAGATCCAGATCAACTTCCAACTGTTCTTTCAGTTCATGACATGCATTCAGTTGTAACTGCTTTTGATCTTCTGTGAGCAAGTGAGGCACAAATTTTGCTGCAACTCTTTTCATTTACAACTCTTTGCTCAAAATTCATTGGCAGGAGCTCCAGGACACACCAGTCATATCAACAAGTTTGTCAATTGTTTGGTGACAGTCCTCCAAGATCAGTTCATGAATTTTCATAATGCTTTCATTCGTTCAGGAGGTCAACAGTTGCCCTTAACAAGGATGGTCTGTTGGTCTTCAAGCAACAAGCAACCATTTCTAAAAAGTGAAAACCACTCATCAACTTGTGTTTTGCGCATGGTGATGTCCTTTTAAGCTGTTTGAGGCATGGCAACTGTTTCAGCTGCCATTTTCCCAGCAGAAAACAGAATTTCATAGAAGCACGCTGTTCCTTCGTTTTATCCATCGCAAAAATTGACAAATTAGGGAGAAGCACTGCAAAACAAAGATGCACCCATCATGTGGCAGTATGACTGGACACGCTGGCAGTGGTCAGCAGACTGATGCCTGAGGGTTGCATCAAGTGGCTTCTAGTGGTGGAAATCTGAGCTAGAACTGGCTTGTTCCACAGTGAACATTTCTAGTAACTTTTGGGTACCTCCTTGTGTGTGTGTGTGTGTGTGTGTCTTGTTGTGTCTTGGGAGAGTCATTTCAACACACAAACTCACATAAAGAATCTTGCAAACCAGATATGAAAATGAAATACACACACACACACATAAAACAAATGTTAAAAGACAGTTCTGGAAGTACTGGAAGAAACATTTGAGCAAGGAACAATATCAATTAGCTAAATGAGAAGCTAGGTATAAAGTATAAGTACCTTTGAAGAAAGCTGAATGCAATAGCTTAAGGAAAACTCAATGGTGGGTGGTTCATAGGTGCAGAGTCTTCAAGATTGCAAAAGCAGCCTGTCAGAATACTTAATGTGTCAAAAAGAAAAAGGACGGATCAGAAATGTTTACTACAAGAGGTTACTGAATGTTGAGAATGTATAAGTGAGTGGGAGGCAATCCAGTGTAGACTCAAAACAGAGAAGGACTAGCTATCAAAGTTGACAGTTCCGCTTTTGAAAGTATAAATATATAAAGGCAGAAAAAGCAGTCAGTCCTATCACAGTTAGTCACAGAGACACTGAAGATACTTGGTGAAATAGGGCATAGCAATAGACATTTGAATAGTCAATTAGATAGTAGTATACAGTGGTGTAATACCAAATCACTGGCAAAATAGTTTCAATAGCAGTTGCTTCTTTCTAGAATGTAACAGATGAAAGTACTATACCAGTAATTTCAGGGGCCAATTATCCAGCTAACTACATAAATCTATTGGTATATATGTAGACATGGTTAACCAAAGCAAAGAGCAAACATATACAAAGGCCACTCTATGGCAAACAATATCTTTGAATGACTTTCGAAAAAATTTCCATAATGGATGAAATTCTGGTAGGAGTGTTGTTAGGTATCACGTAGAGTGTTGTTAGGTTTCACCTAGAGTGTTGTTAGGTTTCACCATTGTCAATTTTCTTTAATGCTCAAAAAACTCTGCTTGAAGGCAAAGCAAGGAAGCTGTAAAAGTATTCAAAACAATGAAAGTACACTATGTTAGTACATTATTTCTGGTAAGGAAAAAAAAGATGTTAACATATCAGAAGAGGTCACAATTACATGCTTTAAGAAACAATACCATAATGCAGGTGTTCTCAAACTGAGGAACTGTAGACTGCTTGGGTTACAAAAGAGAAAATGCAAGGATATATGAGGTTTTACTCTTTTACTTGTTTCAGTCATTTGACTGTGGCCATGCTGGAGCACCGCCTTTAGTTGAGCAAATCGACCCCAGGACTTATTCTTTGTAAGCCTAGTACTTATTCAATCGGTTTCTTTTGCTGAACTGCTAAGTTATGGGGACATAAACACACCAGCATTGGTTGTCAAGCAATGTTGGGGGACAAACACAGACACACAAACATATACACACACAAACATATACACACACACATGTATATATACATATATACAATGGGCTTCTTTCAGTTTCTGTCTACCAAATCCACTCACAAGGTTTTAGTTGGCCTGAGGTTATAGTAGAAGACACTTGCCCAAGGTGCCATGCAGTGGGACTGAACCCGGAATCATGTGGTTTGTAAGCAAGCTACTTACCACACAGCCACTCCTATCCCTATAGTTAGTCACAGAGATACTGAAGATACTTGGTGAAATAGGGCATAGCAATAGACATTTGAATAGTCAATTAGATAGTAGTATACAGTGGTGTAATACCAAATCACTGGCAAAATAGTTTCAATAGCAGTTGCTTCTTTCTAGAATGTAACAGATGAAAGTACTATACCAGTAATTTCAGGGGCCAATTATCCAGCTAACTACATACATCTATTGGTATATATGTAGACATGGTTAACCAAAACAAAGAGCAAACATATACAAAGGCCACTCTATGGCAAACAATATCTTTGAGTGACTTTAGGTTTGTAAAAATACTGAAATATAAAAATACTGAAATTATAGCAACTAGCTAAATGCAACTTGTGTCTACAAACTGTGTGGAAAGCTTTTTGCTTTTCTTATCCATTTATCATTGTGAGGAAAGGTTTTCACTAATGTTTATAACCAAGAACAAATTTTATGTAAGGCTGTCTATTGAGAATGATATGTAGATTGGTGTCTCAGAAACTGCCTAAAATTGTTAAAGCTAATTGAACTCATTTAAAATGTAACATTAAATTAAACTGGTATTTTACAAAGGCACAAGGCCTGAAATTTTAAATGAAATTCGTCTGTTCATTCAGTTTTGAATTAATCATGCAATATCTTGTAGCTTTGAGATTTCAGTGATGTGATTGTTTATTTTTTGAATGACATTGTAGAGTGGGTATAAGAAACCAGAGCCAGCCAGTTAGCATAAAACAAGTAAAATATTTTTCAGTCAGTTTAAATGCTAAAGAGTTAAAGATAAATATAACAGATCAATGAATAACTTAAATTACATTCATGAGAAGTGAAGGGAAGTTGAGAGCATTAAGTAGTGCATAGCAAATCTCACAAAACATCAGCTGGTATGAATTCATGCAAGTTCATAAAAGATCAATTTTATTTTTAGTCAATAAATGAGTGAGTTGCTGAAAAAAATTATATCATTATGTGTTCAATAGTAATGACAGCAATACACTGAAGTAGTTTAGTATATTAATTTCTGTTTACCTACAGAGGTGTATTAAATTGAATATGTATATATACATACAAACATACACATATATATACATTCATACATACATACAAAATGCTTTTGAATGTCATATGATATCCCTTCAGCAACATCTTTTAACCACCAAGTGTTAAAATGCAGCCCTTGACCAAGTTTGCAAACATGCGGATAATATATCATAAGACTTGGAAGGCAGCTCCTTGAGCAACATTCTTTGTCTGATAACCTAGAATACATGCCCAAAGAAGTCGCACGATTCTACTGCAATGTATCATCAGATAAAAGGATGAGCCTATATGAGCAGAAGACTATGCATGGATATGTTAGGAGAAAGCTCCAAGATGATAGTAACATCGATCATCAAAGCAGTTTATTATGGACAAACAGCCGGATTACTATCTCCCACTTTGAAGGGTATGCATCTGTAATCCAGGAACAGGAAATATCAACTAAGTACATGATACACAAAAGGGATAAAGATGCAGGAGAAACAGTAAAATGTGACAACCAATGCAGACTTTGTGGAGTTAACACCAAAGATATCACCCACATCATAAGCGGTTGTCAGAAAATGTCATCACGGTATTTTCTACCAATGAGACATGATGTTGTAGCTAGGATATTCTATAATGAAATCCATTGGAAGGATAACCCAGAGGACAAAGAAAAAGAAACCACAGTATGATAGAAGCCATAGCCACTCATAATAAAAAGGAGTACTGGTGGAAAATCCCAGTGAAGACCTCAATAAAATGTAAATACAACAGACCTGGTATAATGATTTGGGATAGAGAAGAGAAACTGTGTACAGCGGATGTTAACATAAAGCTGAAGATCAATGAAAAAAAGAGAATATCTACTGAGAAATTTGCAGTTACTCTATCCAGATTACAAGTTCGGTTTTATACCTGTAATTATTGGTGCTTTGGGATATGTAACATACTGCCTAAATACCAATCTTGAGAAATTAGGCTTCTCAAAAATAGAATGGAGAAAGCTAATTTGAAGACTACAAATCCAATCCATCACTGGAACTGTAAAAATCTGTAAAACTTTCCAGAAGTTTATCATTTAAATATATATGAGCATGTCAAGATATGCAACTATATACATAGATAAAGCAAAACATACAAATCTGCACATATATATGCATACAAACAAAAATACCCTGTTGTTGATGTTGAAATTCCACTGAAGGAACCTTGAATCTAGGTTAGAAACTGGCTCTTTCTCTATTGACAAGAAATCTTGAAATAAAACTGAACAATGACATACATATATACATATACACATTTTTTTAACAATGTAATAAATATGTACTCTATAAAATGTATTGAGCAATCTGTCAGTTTAATGTAAAACTGTTTTTTTATTAGAACTTGTCGCAAGGTTGCAATATCATTTCTGTGCTGGATAAAATGTTTAGTGGCATTTCTTCTGACTTTATGTTCTGAGTTCAAATGCTGCCACAGTTAACTTTGCTTTTCATGTTTTTGGGGTTAATAAAAATAAGTACCAGATGAGCAGTGGGGTCAATGTAATTGACTTCTCAAGCCCTCAAAACTGCTGGCTATATGCAGTAAAATATGAAAGGATTATAACTCAGTATAAAAACAAATATGAAGATATATATGTAACAAATAGCTTTATAGATTCTAAGCCAGTATTTGAAACCAAATCTACATTTTACTACAAGTTCTCTTTCTATTGTTTCTATTTATGTGAGTCAACTGTCAGACTCAGCTGAGTTCTTTTGTTTAAGTTAACATTCTTTTGTTTAAGTTAGCATTCTTGGCTTAAATACAGTCCAAGAGAGATGCCCCTGACCTACATCTAGCTTTGCAACATGTATAAATACAGTAGCCAAATTCAGTTTTATCTCTTTTTCACTTGGCTGACCATTGAAGAGTCTCACTCTTTCTTCCTTCACTTATGGATCGTCAAAGAGGAGCATATAACTTTCACTCTCTCCACTTGTCAACACAGAGAGGAAGGCTTTTTACTCTTGCTCTCTCCTTCTTTTATCCGTTCTTCAAGCAATCAACAAAAGATGAACGTAACTATCTACAGAATAGATATCAGTAAATAACACTGTATCAAAGCAACATAGGTGCATGTATGACAGAGTGTAAGCATCTTGAGAGAAAAGTTGGGCATAAGAGGCATCAGATGTAGTGTGCAAGAGAGACGACTGTGCTGGTATGGTCATGTGATGCACATGGACAAGGACAGCTGTGTAAAGAAGTGCCAATCCCTAACTGTGGAGGGAACCTGTGGTAGAGGTATACCCAGGAAAATATGGGACAAAGTGGTGAAGCATGATCTTCAAACTTTGGGCTTCACAAAGGCAATGACTAGTGACCGAGACCTTTGGTGATATGCTGTGCTTGAGAAGACCCATCAAGGTAAGAGAAATCGTAGCCATGGCTGCTGCTGGTGTCATGTAACTGGCACGTAAAAAGCACCTTTCAAGTGTTGGGCCTTGTAGTGGCAAAGTGGCCAATACCGGTAGCATGTGGAAAATCCCCATTTGAGTGTTGGGCCTCACAGAGGCAATAACGAATGACCAAGACCTTAGTATTATGTCATGTAAAATCAAGCCAAGTAAAGTCAGTCATGGAAGATACTGGTGTCATACAAATGGAATCCATTCTGGTGGCACGTAAAAGCACCCATTACACTCTCAGTGTGGTTGGTGTTAGGAAGGGCATTCAGCTGTAGAAACCATGCCAAATCAGACTGGAGTCTGGTGCAGCCTTCCAGCTAGCCAGCCCTGGTGAAACCACCCAACCCATGCCAGCATGGACAACAGACATTAAATGATGATGATGTCTG
This sequence comes from Octopus bimaculoides, assembly GCF_046866305.1. Classification (NCBI taxonomy): domain Eukaryota; kingdom Metazoa; phylum Mollusca; class Cephalopoda; order Octopoda; family Octopodidae; genus Octopus; species Octopus bimaculoides. The sequence continues at coordinate 49,320,156 of NC_142937.1, read as the reverse complement.
AGTGATCCACAAATGCATGTACTCTTATGGTAGAGTTAACATAAAGTTGTGATATATTTGCATGTCTTGAATTACAAGTACAATTCACCCAACAAACTTTTACACAGTTTCCATCTATCCTGCGAAACTGGATAGATGACATTTGTCAAAGATGGTATGCAGCGGGATTGAACTGGGAACCAAGTGATTGTGAAGCAAACCTTTTAATCGTTTGACTATACTGTGCTTTCTTATTATGCGCATGTCAATGTATGTATGTATCTATCATATATATATATCCTTTTTTGGCACTCCATTGGTTACAACGATGAGGATTCCAGTTGATCTGATCCACAAAACTGCTTGCCTATGAAATTAACGTGCAAGTGGCTAAGCACTCCACAGACACATGTACCCTTAACATAGTTCTAGGGAAGCTTCAGCATGACACA
>NC_142937.1:48730894-48848394 GCF_046866305.1 Octopus bimaculoides | reverse complement strand
ATGCAGAGGCTGTACGAACTGCAGTAGCTGAGCAGCAAGCTTTTTTAAGCGTGGCCCAGAAAATGGTACAACAGTTAACGTGGATGCAGAGGGTACAGAGTCAACGCCACACGAACCATTGTCCAAGACCACCACAGATGATGGATCAGGGATGGCCACCACTAACACCAGGAACCCCTGCACAGATATCACACCCATATTCCTACTGAATATCCGGGGCCTATTACGAACAGGCGGCAAAGACAAGTTCCTATACTTGAAAGACCTAGTAACATGCAATCAAGCAATATGCATGGTGCTTACCGAAACGCATCTAACACCTAATATAGCAGATGCGGAGATAAATATACCAGAGTATGCCGTACTCCGAACAGACAGAAGGGATAGAAGTCATGGGGGAGTTGCAATGTACATCCGAGAAGATGTCACACCCCTACTACTACTATCACACTCAAACTCTGTATGTGATACTTTAATAGTACACATAAAACAAATCGATGTAGTTGTATGCTCAACATACCGTCCACCAAATACCGCAAAGCAGGAAGGTAAATTTGAGGACAGCCTCAGACGCATAGAAGAGGTCCTGACAAATATACTTTTCCTAGGCGACTTTAACCTACCAAATGTTAAATGGCCTGAAGGTCACATCCTCTCTGGGATGTCACTGCATGAACAAAGCCAGGCAAAATCATTGCTAGAACTATCCAACATGCTGTTCATGGAACAAGAGATACTCCAACCAACCAGGGGAAGCAATATTTTGGATCTCTGCTTCACAAACAATGTGAGCCTAATCCATAATGTGAAAATAACACCTACATCTCTCTCAGATCATAACATTATAGAATTAACTATGTATGGTCCTAGACAACCCACTGACACCCACCCCACCAGGAGGACTCAAGCAATATCCAACCTGAATTTCCACAGGGCGGACTGGAAGTCAATTCGCAGGGAGATTCGAAATCAAAACTAGCACGACAGCCTTTCTATACAAGACAATGACCTCAAACTAAGTCATTTTATGTCAACCATACAAGACATATGCACCAAATACGTGCCATATAGAAAGACCAGCAAACATGCCAATAGAACTCCTAGAGACAGGAAAATCCTTATGAGACACAGAACAAAGGTCTCAAACCAGTTAAATAGAGAACTGGAGGATAGGAAAAGGGCTAAATTAAAACTAACACTGTTAGAAATAGAAAACAAAATTAAACTCTCCCATGAAAAGGAGAGAGCAGAGAAGGAGAAGAGAGCAGTAGAAAGCATAAAAACAAACCCCAAGGCTTTCTATAGATTTGCAAAGGAGACTGCTACGGTGCAGTATAAGATAGGACCCCTATTCCTGCCTAATGGCTCACTGACTGCAGATCCCACATGGATAAGTGAAGTGCTCAGTACACAATTCAAGAGTGTCTTCACCTCTCCTCTGAGTCACATGCAGATAAAGAACCCAGCTGATTTCTTTGACAATAGCACTCAGCAGAAGGAGACTGCATCCATTACCTACATCGACATTGAAGAGGAAGATGTGATAGCTGCCATAAATGAAATGAGCTCAAATTCGGCAACTGGCCCCGATGGTTTCCCAGCTGTCCTCTTAAAGTCATGTAAACAAGAATTAGCAGGACCACTCCGGATACTATTCCAGAGTTTCCTTGCAAATGGTAAACTTCCCAAAAAGCTGAAGGAAGGCACCATATGTCCTATCCATAAAGGTGGAAGCAGAGCAGAGGCTGGGAACTACAGGCCCATCTCTCTGACTTCACATATTAGCAAAGTCATGGAACGAATTGTCAGTAACTGCAGAATATGTGGAGATGGACAAGAAACAATAAATTATATTGTCTCTGGCTGCCCAGTCCTGGCTAAGAAGGAATATATTCACAGACATGACAGAGTTGGGACCTACATACACTGGAAGCTATGCCAACACTATGGAATAACAACAGAAAAAAGATGGTAGAAGCACATGCCAGAAAAGGTCACATAAAATGAGAAAGCAACAATACTATGGGATATGCCAATACACACAGATAGAGAAATTAAGACCAATAGGCCAGATATAGTTGTCAGAGATCATCAAGAAAAAAAATGCTTTCTAAATGATGTATCAATATCAACAGATGACAATGTTTCTCTAGAAGAAATGGAGAAACTTTCAAAATACAAAGACCTGGAAATAGAGGTAGCCCGAATGTGGAATCTAAAAACAGAAACAATTCCTATCATAGTGGGTGCATTAGGTATGATAAAAAATATTCAGACAAATACATAACAAAAACACCAGGACTAACAAATATGTATAACATACAGAAAATAGCACTACTAGGCACAGCACACATCCTATGTAAAACACTTTCAATACAGTAACTGTAAGAGCATCACAACAAACTGCAGCACATACCCAAGGCACACAGAGCTGTGCTTGGTAGTGCAGTGAAAGCACATTATAAAAATAAGACTAGTGAATAATAATAATAATAATAATAATAATAATAATAATAATAATAATAATAATAATAATAATAATATTGGTTTCTGGTTTAGGTACAAGACTAGTAATTTTGGGAAGAAAGGTTAATCAATACCATGAAACCCAGTACTTCACTAGTGCATTATTTTATCAAGTCTAGAGGGATGAAAGGCAAAGTTTGCTTCAGCAGAATTTGAATTTAGAACTAAAAACAGTCAAAGGAAATACTGCAAGGCATTTTTCCCAATACTCTAACAATTTTGCTAATCCACCATCCCCATGATAATGATGATGATAATTGCTTTTGTAAGCAAACAAGTCTAAATTGACATATTATAATGAATATATCTTAAAATTTAACAACAAAATGTAAAAATTGTTGTATTTTCCCCATGGTAGTATGTTCAGAATAAAACTAGAAAAAACATCACCTCATCTTTGAAATATTGAAAGTGGGGGTGAAAATCAAAGCTTAATCTTTGTTATCAGCAAATCATGAAGAATACTATGTTTTGTGTTCTCGTGCTAATGCAAGTGGCTCTGTAATACTGCTACTCATAGCTTGTTGCTATGTTGTAGCTGGTGTTCCATTTTCAAGCATATATAGGCAAGCTGACATCTTGTGATATCCTTATTTTGGTTTTTATCTTTCTAAAGGTAATATCTCATACTCTTTCATATATTTAGTTAGTATTTTGCTGCAATACATAATAATTATAAGTTATAATTTATTAGTCAGATTTAGAATTCAAAGTATAATTCTTGTTAAATAATATGCAGATAAAAATATAAATGTAAATATGATATTTTACATTTTGCAGCAATGAGTAAATATTGGGTAATTTAGTCTACTAATTATAGAAAGTAGATATAATGATCAGAAAAGGCTCAGTTGTTTTAATGAGAACACAAATAAGGTTAGACAATCAGAGAAGAGTCAGAAAACAATATACTTTTGCTTGCACTGCATTGTGTCAATGGCCAAGACTCTTGTCTCTCTAATAACCTATTCCACCTAGTTCTAACTATATACTGCAGGGTAGGAAAAAATAAAGTTAACCATTGTAGTTAGTGGCATAACTGAAAAAGATAAATAATTTGTTGGTTGTGTTCAGTTTCAGGTGAACCTGAGAAAGCAGACATACAATCAAAAGCATTCAAGCTATGACATCCCATCTCTTCAGGTATAGGTCATCTCAGACTACAGTATCCCAATATTTTCTTCAGTTCTTTTAATAAATGTCAAAGTGTGGTCCAAGAGAGATTTGACAACTATTTCTAGTGTCCACATGAAGGCTGCATCATAGGTGAATAAATAGTTTGCAAACTTACAATGCTGAGTTCAAATATCTCTTGATTCTCCTAGATGTTAGATCCAGACAGATAAGTGATTTTGATTATAAGTTGTTTATAAAGGCTTAATAAGCAACAGGTCATTCTAAATTAAAACACTACCAGAAAGGCATCCTAAGCTTTTGTGGGACTTGAACAACTTTAATAAGACTTTTATATTGATAAATTAGTATTTATATCATGTATTGATATATTCATATAAAAGTGATGAAATGATGAAACAGCTTATGAGGCTTGGTGATTTTCCAACTACTAATGGTAATGTGTCAGCAATATTGGTGATTGCTAGTTTGAACAAATAACACTGTCTCTGGCATATAGATTGGTTAGGAAGGTTTTAATGTTAAACAGATAACTTTTGTATGCAACAGCAACAGCAGCAGTAGTATACCTAGCCCCCACCTCTACCTGATCAAACTTACATGAGTAGACCTACAGGGGTTGGACAAAATAATGGAAACATCTAGCCTCATAACATCATAATTTTGAAATATCTATAAAATCGTCAAAAGCTTATCTATTCTTATGTTTTTTAATTTATTATTAGTGTTGCTTAATATGTTTTGTTAAAATTGCTGTTTCTTTTCAGACATCATCAGAAAAAGGCAATTAAAATTCATTAAAATGACAGATCTATCAGACTTTCAAAGAGGTCAAATTGTTAGTACTCATATGGCAGGTGCTAGCATAATGAAAACAGCCGTAATGTTTGGTGTATCAAAAAGTACTGTCTCGAAAGTAATTACTGCCTTTGAGAAAGGGGGAAAAATCTCCACGCCGAAACAAAACTCCAGAAGAAAACCAAAACTTTCAGATGGGGTCCGTCAGACTCTTACGCAAATTGTTAGAAAGGATCACAAACAAAAGTACAGCTCCCAAAATTACTGCAGAGCTTAATGTTCGCCTTGAGAACCCAGTTTCCACAAAAACTGTTCACCAGGAGCTGCACAAAGCTGGATTTCACAGGAGGGCTGCAATCAGAAGACCACTACTTTCAAAAACAAATGTTGCAACACATTTAGAGTGGAGTAAAAACCTACAGAATTGGTCCCTAGAGTGGTGGAAGAATGTAATTTTTTTTTGGATGAGTCATCCTTTACCTTATTTCCGACCACCGGCTGAATATATGTGTGGAGACAGCCAAAAGAAGCATTTGACCCAGCCTACCTTCCAACCATTAAACATGGAGGAGGATCTGTGATGATCTGGGAGAGGGGGCTATATCTTGGTAACCCACTGGCCCAATGGTTTTCTTTCATGGCAGAATTAATAGGCAAGACTATTTAAGCATTTTATCTGATCAAATTCATCCTATTGTTGCAGAACTATTTCCAGAGGGAAGCGCAATCTTTCAGAATGATAATGCACCAATTCACACAGCTAAAATTGTTACTGAATGGCCCGAGGAACATTCTAGAGAAGTTGAAATCTTATCTGGCCACCACAGTCCCCAGACCTCTATATTATTGAACATTTATGGTGCATTTTAGAAAAACAAGTAAGGAGTCGATATCCTCCACCATCATCACTACATGAACTGGAGACTGTTTTAGCTGAAGAATGGACAAAAATTCCTTTGGAAACAATTCAAACTTTGTATGAGTCCATACCTCATAGAATTCAAGCTGTAATTACTGCCAAAGGCTGCCTTACCCTATATTAAAATTAATTTGTTTGAAATTTTAAGGGGTTTCCATTATTCTGTCCAACCCCTGTATGTTCAAATGTCTTTCGATAATGACAATTCCATCATAATTATCTTGGCCTACACTTTCCTGTGTAGTGAAGGTGCATGGCCTACTGGTTAGGATGTTGAAATCCTGATTGTTAGGTTGTGGGTTCAGTTCCTGTTCTAGGCAACATATTGTATCCTTGATCAAAGGACTTTACTTCGCATTGTTGCAGTCTACTCAGCTGAAAATGAGTACCAACAGTAGTTGAAGATTAACCTGCAACATGCTGACATTCTTTTCAAGAGAGGGGGAGTCTTGTACATTAAATTGCAAAACACCTCAGAAACCAGGTAGCTCCAGCCTAATGAGCAAAGAAGCTTGAGATAAATTTTAACTTAAATCAACATTATCGAATGTATTCTTTCTCTTTCGAAGATGAAGGTATGTAGTTTGAGGGATATTTGACTACTATTTCTAGAATATTGTGACCACAGAGAGAGTGTCTTGTCAACTTGTCTATTAAATAGTACCATTTTATGGTATAGATTTAGAAATAATAAACTTACTAAAAATTAAATGTTGTTAGTGCTACCATAAAACAGAAGCAGAAAAAGAGATTCTAAAACAGAAGAAATCTTGAGCAAAGAAACCTATTTTATACTCCAAACACAATTGAAGAATTAAAATGCCTTTTCTATTTCAACATTCAAAGGTAAATAGAAAAGAAATTTCAAGTAATCCGTTTGGAATAAATCAAGTCAGGATAGATTTCTACTTTCTAAAATTGAAGAATACAGAAAATGTCAAAATCCAACCCAGAATCTAAGAATCTAACAGACACAAAGCACGATTTCTTTGACTTATGGCTCCTCCTGTGTAAAATTAGAAAGAATGGCAAGCACAGAACAATGTAAAATTTATCCATTGAAAAATCTTCTCACACAATGAAAAGGGAGAGAAAGAAAAGGTTTAAGAGAACGGAAGCACCAAACTTTATTTCAACTCATACGACATGTATTCTAACATGAATAACAGCAATATAATGCTAATGAAAGATCTTTGTTCTGTTCACTATCACTTTAATTTCATTCCATGGAGGCAGGGCAGAAGTAATCTTTAATTTCAACAAAGTCTCAAATGTATTTTGTGAGCCAATTCTGCAATAGAATATTAACAGATTGACCCATATTTACTTTTGTTTTCTCTTGTTGCCATCTCAATTATAAATGCAGCAAAATAAATAAATAAATAAAAGCACTACAGTATGACCATTACTAACATTATGTCTCACTTATACATGTAAAATTTTATTGATTATTTTTATTCAGCATAAGGAGGACTACCTTCTTTTATAAAACAAATTTCACTATTATTTCTGAAAATGAGGACAGTTGATGCAGAAAATATAGAGCTGAACAAGTTATTCCATAGCATCTAGCTTAATGCCATGTTTGTAAGTTCAAGTCCTTCAAGAATAAATATTTATCTTGGATTAATAAAATATGCATGTTTTTCTTTATTTATGTATGTAGCTTATACAGGAGAGAAAAGAAAATGCAAATGATCATTTTCTGACACTCTGACACTGTGTGGAGGAGCTTTTCATGGGACCTGAAATTTAGAATGAATGCTTACAACAGAATGAACTCTGCTAAAGGAATACATGGGCCAGGTTGTGGCATTAGAGTGGATGATGGATTAAGTCTAATACTCATTACAAAAGTTACATTAACTAATAATATTACTACTGTATTAAAAATAAAAATTGTACCTATAGAAGAAACAACTCATTAATCTTTCTGAGACATTCATAGGTATCCCTCTTCAACAAAAATTACAAATGAAAAATATTGGTTTCAAATTTTGGCACAAGGCTAGCAATTCTGGGGAGGGTGTAAGTCAATTACATTGACACCAGTGCTCAACTGGTACTTATTTTATCGACCCTGAAAGGATGAAAAGCAAAGTCGACCTCAACGATATGTGAACTCAGAATGTAAAGAAGGAAGAACTGCTACTAAGCATTTTGCTTGGTATGCTAATGATTCTGCCAGCTCACCACCTTACAAATGAAAAATATTAATAAAATAACTTTTCTTTATGTATGGATTTGAGGTTAAAAAGTTTGCTTTGTAATGATTATGGTTTTAAGTTCAGTCCCATAGCACAGTGCCTTGAGCAAGTATCTTCTACTAAAGATACAAGCTGACAATATCTTGTGAGTGAATTTGGTAAACAGAAACTGTATGGAAGCCAGATGTATGTTTAAATTTGTGTTCTTCCAGCATTTAACAATCAATGTTGATTTGTTTATATCTACTTAACATCTTAGAGGTTCATCAAAAAGAGTATGATAGAATAAGTAAATACTAGACTGGGTTCAATTTCAGTTCTATATTTAAGAGACAAGGAATTATGTACTTTATTTACATTATTTACATTTGACGGATATTTATCCTCATCTTGTTTGTTGTCAACACAACGTTTCGGCTGATATACCCTCCAGCCTTCATCAGGTGTCTTGGGGAAATTTTGAACCTGGGTTCTCTTTCCTAAGGTATTTTTCGATGTTATTATTATTATTATTATTATTATTATTATTATTATTATTATTATTATTCAGGTCACTGCCTGGAATCGAACTCGGAATCTTGAGGTTAGTAGGGTTCAATTTGTCTGACTAAACCCTTCAAATTAGTGCCCCTGTATGGCAGCAGTCCAATGACTGAAACATAAGAATAGAACAATATATATTTACATTTTTAATTTTTCATAAATGTCTTAGTATTTTTACTTCAACAGAAATTTATAAGAAGCAACATTTAATAGTATACTTTGGTCCCTCATCCATTATATGTTATACAGTGGCGTAGAGTCACAAGGAGGTAGGTAAAATAGATACATGATGTTAGTAAAGTTTATCTGAAGGATGAAAGACACAGCTGACCTCACAGAAATTAGAACTCACAATCTATAGATCAGTAACTAAATACTGTGCAGTATTTTTCCCAACACTCAAAGGATAGTATTAAATCAGTCATCAAGATAAAATAGTATTTCCATAATTATTTTAGTGACAGGTAAAAATATGTGATCAAGTAATAAGATCAACAGAAATGTAATTCTAGAGAAGAAAGAATGTACATTTGATGTCAGAAACTGTTTGAGATTTATAATATGATTTATCATATTATAGTAATATACACACTTGTGCAATTGAACATATACAAGCATTATAGTTATTAACTATGTAATATTTATTATATGTATTCAGAGATATGATAAACTATAGAGAAAAGTCACTAGAATTATTACATACAAATAAAATATAAATCACAGTCAATTACAAAGATGTAGCATTGGTTCATGGAACCTTTAGAACACATCATATGATTATGGAAAAGAAACACTTTCATTCTTCACTAGAATAGCGCAAGATTTTATTCAAATGTTTTAGTATTGTCTGCAATAAAAGTTTGGTATATAACTGTAAATTATCATATTACAACTTTCTAGACAAACATAATGAAAAATTAAATAAATGGATAAAATTCAATATAAAAAATAACTTTAAAATTAATTGCAATGAAATGTCTAATACAATGTTCAAAGAAAAACAATAAGGTTAATGTGATGTAGATACATACTATCAAGGTTTTATCAAAATCTATTTCCATCTTTCATCTATTATTAATCATTCAACCACGGTAGTGGTTGAATATATTCTTAAGTCCACCATTTCGTCAATTGCAGCAGCTTCCAAGCTTCACCACTAATTCAGTTCTCAACTAAATTGCAAACTGTTAACAGTTTTAAAGAGGACACCTCCTCAGCTACACTTTGGCATAAATAGTTTAAGATTTGGTTCAGTAGAAAAAAGTTACATCAAAATATCTGTGACCTCTAGCGGGGAGGGGGGGGGGGCAATAAGGCACCTATTCACCTTTAATTAAACATAAACTTCAATTAAACATAAACTTTTCAATTTTAAATTAAAAACATACTTTTCTTAGGCTTAAATGATAGAAAAATGTATGAGGAATTCAGAATCACTTGTCGCATTGAACAAAATTTAGTAGAAAAAGGTAAAATGTTACGAAATTTCCTGTCAGTAAGAGAGTAAAGGAGTAACGCTTCAGCTATAAGAATAAAGAATATATTTCTAAAATCAATGTTTACTTTCTAAGGCAGCAAGCTGGCAGAAACGTTAGCATGCTGGGTGAAATATTTTACTGTATTTCATCTGTTTTTATGTTTTTGAGTTCAAATTTTGCCGAGGTCAACTTTGACATACAGATTATTTAATTAATTGTTTTTAACTAAACACTTTCAAACTTCCAATACTGGTAGCATATGTCCTAGAACAGGGTTTATTCTTAACGTTTTTGACAAAATTTTGTATTTTAGAAGCAGTATTTCATCTGTCTTTACGTTCTGAGTTCAAATTCCAACGAGGTTGACTTTGCCTTTCATCCATTTCAGATCTATTCAATTAGATGTACAGTTTATTTAATTTTTTTCCACTAAACACTTTCAAACTTCCGATATTGGTAGAATGTGTCACATAGAACAGGGTTTACTCTTAACATTTTCGACAAAATTTTGTATTTTAGAAGTTATTTCGTCAGAAGTTACAGAGTGACAATAGACAAATTTGTGTTTGATAAGTGCCAATACATGAAACTCTCAGCTTTTGACTTACTTTCTAACTCCTGCCAATGATATATATACATATTACATATATGTGTGAAAAAATCTCATCACGCAATCGAACCAATGAAAGAGCCTCTACTTGGTCGCTCGACACGCTAAAAATAGCAGCCAAAGTATCCCCCTACCTAAATCACACGCCCATTGTATGAAGTGTCCTAGATTATCCCTAAAAAGACGGTTTGCTGAAGGCTGGAATGTTTTGATGTTACGTTTGCAGTATCAGGGTTGATTTGAGGCTAAATAACGACATTATGGTCAATTTCTATATTAACACCTGCACAATTTTCACTAAGAAAAAAAATTTGATTTTTTGCATGGAATCAAGTATCCTGACCTCCTAATATACTGCAAAACCCTTATTTTGGTTTGGAAAAAATGAGTTGGGGGTCTTTCCCCGCCCAATCCCAGAATCACAGGAAATTTTTTTTTTTTTTTCATTAAATGAATTCCTGTGACCTCCTAATATTGCAAAATTAGGTTACTTAAGGTGAGCCTGATAACTGATGGTTTTGGGGTCTTGTTTGTAACTTTTGGTGAGCCATGGTGCAACCAACAACATAGTAAAAATCCCTGCCATTAATTTGGTGTGGATGGGTAATATCAAATAATTCAATCACAACATATATTTAAATTAAACACAAAAAAAAATTGAAATATTATCATCAATTACATGGAAAAATTGAAATACTATCTTTCAATAGTTTATAAGGTAAAATCTTAAATTATTAATTGACACATTATTAATTATCTTATAACAGCAATGCCTGAAAAAAATCATGGATTACATGGAAAAATGCAAGCATGAAAAGTCCTATTCTTAAGATTATAAACATGGAAAAATACAGAACAAGTTATTACACCTGTAAAAGTATAGGACAAGCTAAAATTAAAACTTGAATATTAAAACTTATTTTATTATAGTTTACAAATAACACTATACTTATTTAAGTAGAATTTGGCTAATTTACTGCCTTAAATACAGAAAAAAGTGACTAATTAGACAAACTTACAAATTAGCTGAACAGTTTTGTACAATAAATTTAAAAGATAAGAACTGTAAAGAGTAATAAATCAAAAGAACTGGCATTCTTTGCTGCAATATTTTAAGTAAAAAGTTTCTTATTCTTTACTTTATTAGAAGTAATAGCTTGTCCTATACTTTTACAAGTGTAATAACTTGTCCTGTACTTTTCCATGTTTATAATCTTAAGAATATGACTTTTCATGCTCGCATTTTTCCATGTAATTATGCAAGATTCAATTTCAGTACTACAAGCTATTAAACTAACTCAATTTCCACTTAGTCTCTGCCACTATGTCATTCGTTCCTAGGATGGATTAGAGCTTAACCCTTTAGCATTTGGATTACTCTGTCAAATGCAATATTTATTTACTCACATTGGTTTGAATTAATTATGCATCAATTCATAGCTTCAATATTTCAATGATGTGATTGGTTATTCTTCAATTGTAGAGAAGGTGTAAGAGGTCAGATTTGGCTGGTTTGAACACAAGAAGAAATAGAATATTTGGGCCAGTTATGGACAGTTTAAATGCTAAAGGGTTAAAGTGTAACTCAAGACAGTGAAGGAGTACAAACTTATTACTAAGTACTTGTAGGTATGCAGTATTTCATTATGCAACCATAATCTACTATAAAGTATATTAAACATTTTTATAAGTCAATACTGCATTCTGCTGCACTAGCTTTTACATATTAAATGCATTCCAATAATGTTACACTACTGTATACAGTGGCTATTTAAGCAATGTGTTCAAGGACGATTAAAGGGTTAGATGAGTGCTGATGAAGGGGAAAAACCCTGTGAAATATGGCATATATATCCTTTACCCTTCTTTCATCTTTGATTTCATCTTGTATATGAAATGTAGTAACAAAATTCAGTGTTGGCTATAATTTCTATGGAATATCTGTAGAGGTAACCTTAACAAGTGATGTAAAGCACACTGCTAACACAGTAGAACATGGCATTGACTTATAAAAATGTTTAATATACTTTGTAGTATATTATGACTGCATAACGAAATATTGTGGACCTACAAGTCATTAGTATTTATGTACCAGCTATGAATGCATTTGATATGTAAAATTGGTATATCCAATAATGTTACACTGCTGTATATAGTGGTATTTAAGCAATGTGTTCAAGGATGATTAAAGGGTTATATGGGTGCTGATGAAGGGCAAATATCCCCGAAATATGGCATGTATGCCCATTACCCTTTTTTCATCTTCAATCTCATTGTTTGTTTGCATCTGACAACTTGGACACGAAACATTGTAACAAAAATCAGTGCTGGATAATTTCTACAGAATATCCGTAGAGACAACCTTAACAAGAAACTTATTACTCTCCAACTAACACACTGACACTATATCTTTACTTCTAATTGCTTCTCTAACTTACAGTGGCAAGTTAGTAGAATTGTTAACATGTCAAACAAAATGCCTTGTACTATTTGTTTCTGCTCTTTACTTTTTGAGTTGAAATCCTGCCAAGGTCAACTTTGCCTTTTATCCTTTTGGAGACAATAGAATAAAGTATTAGTTAAATGGTGTGTGTATGTGTGTGTGTGTGTGTGTGTGTGTGTGTGTGTGTGTGTGTGTGTGTGTGTGTGTGTGCGTGTGTGCGTGCGTCTCCTTATCATGACATCTTGTCATACCATCATACAAGCAGTGTCTTCCATTACCACACCTCCATGAGGACATGTCCAGCTATGGGGGAATGTTATTCTGCTTAGAAACAGCAAGGATTGGTGATAAGAAATCTGGCCTGGGAAAATCTGCCTGACAGAATTCCATCTGACCTGTGCAAGCATGGAAGAGTAGATGTTAAAACAATGACAATGATAACAACAATGATGATGATAAAATGCAAATGAGGAAAGAATGTCTTCTATTTTGTAAACTAGTTTGCAATTAAGATGTTGTCGCAAAACACTGAAGAATATAATAAAAAATATAGTAGAAATGTGAGTCAATAATTCCTCTATGACTCATTGTCAGAAATGTTAGGTCTTCATTATGCTATCTTTGTTCTCCATTATACTCCTTCCTAAACACTTAATTGTTGAAACAGGGACTAATTACATAGTTAACTCTTACATCACTTAACAATTTAATGTAGATCATTTATACTCTCTCTTTCTCTCTCTCTCTCTCTCTTTGAGTACAGTGAGAAGAAAAAGAAAGCGAGAGAAAGAGAATGGTTACAACTTTACATGCTTCAGAGATGGAATAGAAAAATCATAATCTTAGCTGAAGGTGACCTACAGTAGATTATCTGAATATTTGTTTAAAACCAAAAACCAATATTTTTATTTGATCTACAATCAAATCATATCAGAAAAATATACTAGATATTACAAGCATGAAAAGGAAAAGGGGAAAACATAGATTGCAGCAGTAGCAGCACTATAGAAGAACTAATGATTGTTTGAGATTTAAGAATTGTAAGGTCTCTTTCACAGTTCCATACTAGCATGGAAGTGTTCATTCCTAACTCAAGAAAATTACTTGAAAAGTGGTTTGTTTGTTTTCTGTTCTTCTTGTTCTTTGAAGTTATTTTCATGTAATATGCATGCATGCAAATGTACACATACAATGCAAACACAAAACACAGTATGTCAATTTAGATTTCAGTAGGTAATTACAGATTTTATAAGGATTTTAATATGCAAAGAAAGGGAATGATAAAATTCATTGAATCTGATGTTTATTCTAATTGAAAAATATTTCTTTTAAATATTTCTGCTTATAATTTTGTCTTATTTTTAATATTTGTTAAGTTGTTTTTAGCAACCAATGAGGTAAGTTGCTCATAATTTCCATACAAAAGATAATTTGATATTTTTTCTTATTTACAGTTCAATAATTTTTTTCCTATAAGAACAGAACAAAGTATTAAAAAAAAATTATCATAAATTTGATCATAATTGTAAAAAGTAAGACAAAACAATTTCAAAACTTCCAATGAACAATTTGTTGTTAATTTGTTCATTCGAAATATCATCCAACCATTGATTCATTTAACAGTTGTTAAAATATTCAACTGGTATTGATCCAAAATTTAGATTAAATGGAACAAGAAGAAGGCAAACAGAGTTGTTCATCAATCTTTCCATTCTAAATTATATTTTAATTTGCTATGGGACCTAAAAATTATAAAATGTATTCTTAACAATCATTATAATTTTTTTTTTCATAAAGATAATAGTGAAGGATAAAAAAAGAGAAACCAAATAAAATAGTTTCAATAGCTAATGCAATGTATTTCAAAATAGTTTTGAAATCATCAATAGAAATATTTTTACACTGGTTCTTTACTAAAGAAAGAAAAAAAAAGGAGTATCTAGCCAATGGCTGCTGAAGAAATCTTAGTAATTATATAGAAAAGTTTCTAATATTCCCTTTAACTTTATATTTTAGATCATTTATTTCTATCACAACCTATTCCACCTCACCACTTAAAACAAATGTACATAAAACTTGCCTGTAGACTCAAATACATTAATCATTTTAAATGAAATATCAACCAGAATCTAAGGAGGTGGTCATAAAATACCAATTTGCTTCAAGTCAATTAACAACATTAATTAAAAGATAATCTTGTAATGGTCCTTAGGCATCCACAACACAAATGTTTACTTCCACCAGATTTTATAACATTACAAAGAACGAGATGTATTTCACTTTCTAGACAGGATATCAGTCTGACCAGTATCTTTTCCTATGAGATGGGGTTGAGCTAAGCACTACAAACCAATTAAGTACTTATGTTTAACATTTTTTGAATTTTAACTAATTTTCTAAAATTCTAAAATGTTTAAAATTCTAACTATAAGATCTACCTCCAGATACTCTTATGACTCTAAAATCCCCTGCCCTCACTGATCAACCATTCATATACTCTCTTATGCTCGCCTTCATGTACCTTGAGGATTTGCTCTGGCACCCCAACTTGTCTTCCTAGCTACTTCCACCCACTCTTATAAAATACAAAGTAACCACATATCTTCTTTATAGCAAAACAGTTATGTTATTTCCTCTATCATACTTTAGCCTCTCAATACCTAGCATAAAGCTATGTTCCCCTTTCAAATATTCCACACACACACACACACACACACACACACACACACACACACATACTACTACTTAGTCAAGGGAGCTTTTTCCTTTTTCAGTTCTTTTCCTGTCTTGCAAGTTACAAGGTAACCTCATTAACGCTGGTGGCATGTTAAAAGCACTCAATACATGCTGTAAAGTGGTTGACATGAGAAAGGGTATGCAACCAGAGAAACCATGCCAAAGCTGATATTGGAGCTAAATGCAGCTCTGTAGCTCAAAGGATCCTGTCAAACCATCCAAGATATGTCAGCATCAAAAATGGACATATCATTATGACTTTTATCTTTTACTATTTCCAGTCATTTGACTGTGACCATGCTGGAGCACCATCTTCAAGAATTTCAGTTAAACAAATTGGCCCCAGTACTTACCTTTTTTTTTTAGCTTAGTACTCATTTTATTATTTTCTTTTGCTGAATCACTAAGTTACAGAGACATAAACACACCAATACCAGTTATCAAGTGGAGGACAAACACAAAGACATGCACGCACATACACACACACACACACACACACACACACATACATGAATATTTTAATCACCTTTAGCTAAGGAACAGGGCAACTATGGTATCTGGTTGTTCATGGTGTACCCTCCTAATCCAACCCTGCCACCTGTACTGGAAGTCTTTCTCCCACCCCACACCTGTACCAGAAGTCTTTCTCCTAATACCTCTAATGCACATTCCCACAAAATGCACATTCCCACAAAATGCACATTCCCACTTCCATCCCTACTTAGAGACTATCTCCTGGTAAATGTAGTGAATTTAAAGTGAATAAAATGATGGTAAAGTGTATGCAGGTTGAAACCTATTTGTACTTACACAATGTCTGCCAAATGTACATGCAAGCTTTCTTTATTGATGCAAAATGCTGTTCCCCATCCCTGTGTATCCCCAGCCCACACTTGCTACACCCTCAGAGTTCGCACACTTAATGTGGGCACACTGAAAGGTAGGTCTGATGAGATTGCTAAGATGCTTGAATTGAGGCGTGTAGATTTGGGTTACATCCAAGAAGTAAGGTGGAGAGGAGATTCTGCTAAGTTCCTCACAGGCAAAGAGCATAGATATAAGATTTTCTGGATAGGGAACAGTGATGGGGTTGAGGGCATGGGCATACTCCTTGCTGAGAAATGGGTTGATAAGGTAACCGAAGTAGTCAGAGTTTGTGATAGGATACTTAAGCTAAGACTAGTACAGCAACATGGAACAGCAACCATTATCTTAGCTTATGCTCCTCAGCTAGATCTACCTGATGAACAGAAAGACCGATTACTTTATGACACCCTCTTGCAGACTACCTCATCAATGAATGACAAGGACTTTCTCTTTGTGGCTGGCAACTTCAATGGACATGTTGGACAATATCCATGTAGCTTCCATGGTGTGATTTGGTTCTTGCAATGAGGAGGGAACCAGGCTGCTGGAATTCTGTGATACAAGTGACTTTATAATCTGCAATATTAACTTCAGGAAACCTGACAGTCACTTGTTCACCAACCAGTCCAGTGGGCACACTAGTCAGATTGACTACATTCTTGCCAGAAAATAGGGAAAACGGCTACTTATAAAGGCCAAAACTTACCCAGGTGAAGAATGCACTCACCCAGCCCACAACATAGGTTAGTTGTTAGCAACTTCAGGATCAGAGCTAAATGGCTGCCCAGAAGACGACCAGTGTGGAAAAGAAAGATCTGGAAGCTTAAGGATCCTCTGAATGGACAGAGATTTAGAGATGTGTTACTTGAAGCATTTGAGGAAAAAGAGGAAGATATAGCAACATATGACATGAAGGGCAACTGGAAGTTCCTATGGGACAACCTGTTGGGGGATATTGACCAAATCTGTGGCTGGTGCAAAGTCCCCTCTCAACTTAAGGTAACATGATGGTGGAACAATGTAGTTGACAGGATCATTAGAGAAAAGAAACAGGCCTGGAAGGACTGGGAGTGTGTTAGTAGCAGGGAACTGCACCAGAAAGCCTGAAGGAGGCTAGGAGATAGGTATACTTAGCCAGGGGTGAAGTAGAAAAGAAGATGTTTGCCAATGTTCTGCAATGTGAGAACCAGAGACTTGAAGTGTTTTGGATTGCATGACAGTGTGTGAGAGAAAATCATGATGTCATAAGGAGAGAAATGTATCAGCATGGATGCTGATTCACTAGCATTTAATGAGTCTGCAAAGAATGAGATTTGGAAACGCAATCATGAAAGGCGGCTAAATGTGGAGAATGAATGTGAGAAGGAGAGTCTGCCAAATGTTGAACCAACTGAAGGACCAGCTATCTGAATTGACAGTACCATGGTAGATAAAGCAATTTAGGATATGAAGACAGGGAAAGCCCTTGACCCATCAGGAATCACTGCTGAGATACTTAAAATATCTGGCAGAGTAGAATATAGCCTAGTCACCTGTATAGTTAATCAGGTTGTCCACAAGGGAGTCATACCAAACGATTGATGTAGCAACATTATAGTCAAATGCTACAAAGGCAAAGGTGACACCTTAGACAGGTGATGGAAGTTACAGAGAGGGTCATAACCCAATTAACTAGGAAGAGAATTAGTGTAGATGAGATGCAGTTTGGATCTGTGTCAGGTAGGAGCACAACTGATGCTATATTCCTGGTTAGACAACTGCAGTAGAAATATCTAGCCAAAAATAAAACCCTGTACCTGGCTTTTGTCAACATGGAGAAAGCTTTTGACAGAGTTACCCACTCCCTTATCTGGTGGACAATGTGGAAAATAGGGATAGATGAGTGGTTGGTGAGAGCTGTACAAGCCATGTACAGGGATGCTGTCAGTAAGGTGAAGGTTAGCAATGAGTATAGCAAGGAATTCAGGGTACAAGTAGGAGTTCACCAAGAATCAAGTCTCAGCCTCTTCTTGTTCATCATAGTCCTCCAGGCAATAACAAAAGAATTTAAGATGTGGGCTGCCCCTGGGGTGCCTCTATGCTGATGACCTTGTTCTTATAGCCAAATCACTTCCAAAACTAAAGAAGAAATTTCAGACATGGAAGCAAGATCTAGAATAAAGTTAATCTAGTAAAAACCAAAAAAATTTTAGTAAGTAGAACAGACAAGTCACAAATCCCTTCAGGTAGATGGCCCTGCTCGATCTGTAGAAAAGGTGTAGGTAGAAATTCCATAAGATGTACCCAGTGTAAGCTATGGATACATAAGAGGTGCAGTAATATCAGAGGAAGGTTAACAGGAAAAATAGCTTTTGTGTGTGGAAGGTGCACCGGTATAATTAACACTAAAAATGTACAGAAAATAGACTCCATCAAATGCCAGGAGGGATAATTAGTAGTTGACCACTTCTGCTACATAGGTGACCAAGTTAGTAGCTGGGGTGGATGCTCCAAGAGCATAGCTGCTAGGATAAGAATAGGCTGGGCAAAGTTCAGAGAGCTCCTACCTCTGCTGGAAACAAAGAGCCTCTCTCTCAGAGTGAAAGGCACACTGTATGATGCCTTTGTGCTACATGGCAGTGAAACATGGGCTGTGACCATTGATGACATGCATAGGCTTGTAAGAAATGAAGCTAGTATGCTTTGCAGAATGTGCAATGTCAGTATGCAGGCACAACAGAATGTAAGCATTCTGAGAGAAAAGTTGGGCATAAGAGGTATCAGATGTTGTGTGCAAGAGAGATGACTGTGCTGGTTTGGTCATATGACATGTATGGACAAGGACAGTTATGTGAGGAAGTGTTGCATTCTAATGGTGGAGGGAACCTGTGGAAGAGGTAGACCCAGGAAGACATGGAACGAGATGGTGAAGCATGATCTTCAAATGTTGGGCCTCACGGAGGCAATGACAAATGACCAAGGCCTTTAATGATATATCGTGCTTGAGAAGACATGTCAAGCCAAGTGAGATCATAGTCATGGTTGATGCCAGTGTCACATAACTGGCATGTAAAAAGCACCCTTCAAACATTGGACGATATGCTGAGCTTGAAAAGACCTGCCAAGCCAAGTGAAATTATAGTCATGGCCGATGCTAGTGCCGTCTGACTAGCACCTGTGCCAGTGGCACATAAAAAGCACTGTTTGAGCATTGGGTCTCACCAGACGCAGTGACAGGTGACCAAAACCTTTGGCAATATACCATGCTTGAGAAGACTTGTCAAACTAAGTGAGATCATAGTCGTGGCCAATGCCAGCGACACATCAATGGCACCTATGCAAGTGGCATGTAAAAAGTAACCACTACACTCTTGGAGTGGTTGGTATTAGGAAGGGCATCCAGTCGTAGAAACCATGCCAAATCAGATTGGCACCTGGTGCAACTCCCCAACTTGCCAGTTTTCAGTCAAACCATCCAACCCATGCCAGCATGAAAAACAAACATTTGATGATGATGATGATGATGATGATGATGATGATGATGATGATGATGGTGGTGGTGGTGATGATTACAGGCTTCTTTCAGTTTCTGTCTACCAAATCCACTCATAACTGTTGAGAAACTAGCAGAGAAGCTTGGATTTGGTCATTCAACCATTTATCGGCACCCGCATGTCATCAGAAAAGTCAGCAAATTGAGTCAATGGGTTCCTCACAAACTTTCTGAGGCTAATTGTGTGCAGAGAGTGAATGTGTGCTCTTCTTTGCTGTCATGTTCATAAATGAACCTTTTTATGACTGAATAGTGACTGGTGACAAGAAATAGGTTCTCTATAAAAATGACAAGCACTGAAGACAGTGGGTAGGGAAAGGAGAAACACCAGCACCTCAGACTAAAGAAGGTCTTCACCCACATAAGGTGTTGTTATCTGTTTGGTGGGATAAGAAAGGTTTAGTCCACTTTGAGCTTTTAAACCCAAACCAAACAGTAACAAAGGAGACCTACTGCAAGCAGCTTGAGCAGCATAAGTCAGCGCCAGAAGAAAAATAAGAACCTTTGGTTTCAAGATGAAAGATGTTCTTCCATCAGGATAATGCTCGGCCATATACAGCGAGGATGATATTCCAAAGGCTGGAGCAATTTGAATAAGAAACGATACCCCACCTACCATATTTGCTGGACATTGCCCAATCTGGTTATCATTTATTCCGCAGTCTTCAAAATCATTTGGACAGAAAAAATTTGAATTTTGTAGACATGCTCAAAACAGTATAGGAGGAGTATTTTTCATCATGGACAAGTGAATTTTGGAAGAGGGGCCTTGCAAGTCTATCAGATAGATGGAAGAGCATTGTAGAAAATGAAGGAGAGTATATTTTAAATTAATAAAGAACTTTGTTTATATTAATTTTGGAAAATAAAAGAAGTGTGAGAGAGAGAGAGAGAGAGAGAGAGAGTGTGTGTGTACAGCAACCTGAAAAATGGTATTACAGTTCGTATTGTTACACTCTGCCCAGTAACATACTGGTTTGACAGAGCTCAACATGATAGGTACCAGACTAAAAAAGGGGGGGGGGGGAAATTGAAGTATTAGGGTTGATATGATCAACTCTTGGACATGGTTTTCCCAGTTCAGTAGTTCAATGACTTTAACCAGTTAAAGAATGAGAAAAATGGCTGTTTTAAAAGCAAAATACATAATATATGACTTTTGAATTTGATGATAATGTTCATGCTAATATCTTGTTATTTGAACAAGAGGAATAGAAATTCCAAAAATTATGAAATAATGCACAATTCATCACCACCACTACCATCATCATCATCAATATCCCTTTTTCCATGTTGGCATGTATTGAGTGGGTCTGCCATACAGCATATTACCACTCATCTCAGTGTTTTATAATCATATACGTGAGGATCAATATTCTGAGATCTAACCTCATTACCTCATCCCTAGTCTTCCTCTACTGCAGCTACCCACCCTCCACTCACAGAACACTGAATCTTTTCATACAGTATCACATGTCAATACCAGCATAGCAATCTTTCCTACATACATCAGCTGCCCCCTATAATCCTCAATCACTCTCCCAATTCACTTACTCTCTGCTTTTCATGCAGCTTAACATCAAAAGGATCATGCTCTTAAAACTGATATTAAAACTGGATTTCTTCATGTCGCCAATAAATAAGCCAAATCCACACAATAATATACAAATTAAATAGTTTGAATTAGAGTTTTTAAATGAATGGAGGCAATGTTTAATAAGAAATTAATAAGTTCTGCAAGTTAGTAAGAATAAAAAATGTGTAAATACCTACATCTCATGTTATTTCTACCCAGATGTGAGTAATTAGTCAAATAAAAACATTTGAGTGATTTTGCTTACCAAAGAGCAATAAATCAAATTTTTTGTTATTCAATGATTCAATATAAGAATTATTTCGTTTTTACTATTTTAATAGCTATTTGTCCAGGCTTGCATGGGTGAGATGGTTTATTTGTCAGAGCAATCAATATCTACTAACAACTCAACCATGAAGTAGGAGTGTAGCCTGTGTATTGTTTTGTTTTTGATTTTAGTAGTGGGAAGGATCAGTCAAACTAGGTCAAGCATAATTTAGGGGCCTCCTTCAGGATCTTGTGACATAAGAGAGGAACTTATGACAGTAGTGTCAGTAACCATCATCTTAATCTTACAACCATTGTGACTCTCTAGTCATTATTATAATTAAATTCTTTAAAATATCTAATATTCAAAGCTTTATTCTGGCTATTTCCTCTTACGTACACTAACAAGACTGTTTATTATTGGTTTTAACTATTTCTCTGACGTCTAAAAGGAGCAACATAAATCAATGGCTATATTACCACTATTGTTAATAGACTCATTCATTGCTTTAAAAAAATCTATTAAGTCACTTCACAAGTCCTATAGGCTTTTTGGATGCAAGCCATGTGTGAACAGACATATATGCGTATGTGTGTGTTTCTCTGCTATACACTGGACAAACAAAAATATACAATGATACAATATGAACACACAAAAGCATAAAGATCAGCAAAGCTGTAGGTGGAACTGAGATCAAAAACAATATTTAGAACATCTGCTTTTTTATCTGGTTTTTGCTATTTTTACAAGAAGCAACTAATTATTTCACAGGTCTGAGAATACAAATGAAAACCAGACACAAATGTATACATGTTCCCACACACATTTGTTAAACATTCCAGATATTTTTAATCATTCAAAAATTGCACAGAGCAATGTCCAAGCGATTTAGCTTTTACTCAATAAGTCAATCAAGAATCAAACAGATACCTCATATACATGCTATTCTATATTATAACACTGTTATAACAAGTAAATTGTTAACTTGAAAGTCAGGTCCAAATTTTCCCATGGATCTGGTGAGAACAGCAAGAAACCATTCCAATTATTCCTTTACCACTAAAAAAAGAACATGATGGTGTTCAAAATTACCAATTTTCTCTAACTTCCATGAAACTAGATACTTGAAGCACAAGTTTTCTCCTAGTCTTATCACTGGTAGCTTTTCTTGCCAAATGAACCAAAACTGAGTATTATAATTTAATGGATCACTCATCATTTCTACAAAATTACCACTGCATACAGCAATAAATTATATCTACAAAACCTACTTAGGGTGAGGTGGCTTTAGCTGTTGAAAGTGAAGTTCCTTAGACATAGAAACACCTTCAGCTCTGGTGACAGTACATGAACTGCCAAAGGCTCAGCTAATTCTCTAGGATACTTTGTCAATCAACTATTAGTTCTCTTTTTTGTATCCCTCTACATGAATACTAGTGTAGACCAAATAAATGACTAGTCAGAACAGCATTCTTACATGGAATTATTCAACCAAATCAATTGTAGCATTTTTAAGTTAAATACACCAACTTATATTTTACCCTCTTTTCTCAATGTATGAAAGAAATTTACTTGACTGACAATAAGGCTGAGCTGATGTCGTCAAAATTCAAACTCAAAATTTTGATCTATGAACCACATTGTGAATAAGCAATAGAACCTAGTCACTAACTAATAATTTTTTTTCTGCAACACACATTTATTTCTAGCTTTTTAATGTTCCATATATCAAATCTTTATAATTCTCTTTGCTTTAAATATGTTAACGCAACTTGCCAGTGTAGACTAAATAGTCCATTACAGCACCACAATTTTGCCATGTATTTAGCTTGATCAATTCTTACTCTGCAATTAATTAACATTTTTGTCTTAACTATTTCATCTGTTGTGGTCGTGCTTTTCTTAATCACTAGGATTTCAAAAATAAAAAAAAAATCCTTTAAAGTAGAAGCATATGCTTGGGGAAAGATTTCTCTGCAACAGGAGTACATTTAAAGACTTTCATAGAGGTTCCATTAGGCTATAAAAAAAAAGTTACTATTAATATCAGAAAAATCAAAATCAAATGAAATCTTTGATACACTGCTAAATATGCCAGTGGGGAAATTCTAATGAATATTAAAGAGAAATAATTGATTTATTAATTCAGTACCTAATTACCTTATATAACTCTACCAACCATAGATAACACTGTAATCAAACAATTTACAATTGAAATAACTATTTTGATTATGTATTTAAACAACACAAATAATTTCATTCCACTATTCTCTATACTTTATTTTAAAGAAATGATTTCATTATGCCATTCCTTTTATGGATGAAAAATACAAAATTTAGTAAATTAACAAGAACTTCTTGAAAAGGATCATACAGTAAATATATCCCTTCTATTCTCTTACTTTATGGTTACTGGTAAGGAAAAGTATTCGTAAATTATTAACATATCACATATGTTAATAATTTATGAAAATGGTTGTCAACTTTTTGTAGCTCAGTTCCCCCTTTCAATGAATGGAGTTTTGCAAATACCTCTTTTGCAGATTCAGAAAAAAATAAAAAACGAAATAAACATTATCTATTCTAATCAAACAAACTAATTTTGCATAGTGGTTTATTGTCCATATTTTCCTATAATTTTCCATCCAGTACATGCCTCTGTTTAGATATTTGAATTGGTTAGTGTACCTATGTTAGGTATTTATGGAAATTACTTAAAAAGTTAAGGACATATAATGAAAGTATATAGGACCTTGGTACACCAGTAGCCATGTTTGCTGCTCACTGATAACACTATACTCACTTCATATTCTAATCCTAACAAATATTCTTTTTGAAGATGCATTTGAAATTGTTCCTAGTTTAAATATTTTGTCTCTAAAAACAATCATGCTCCCTCTAAATAACATAACACCTAGTGGACATTTGCTACTTCTTTGAGCTCACAATGCCCCCAAAAGGACACTATTATCCAAGTTAAGAATCACTGATTTAAACTGGCTTCATTTTTCATTTCGATATCTTGAAATTATAAGGCTTTGTTCTTGAACCAATGATAAGTAACAAACTTTCCACATTTTTGTCTTGTAAAACTCTTATTTTCCTGTGTATATGAAATTATCATCATCATCATCATCATCATCGTTTAACATCCGCTTTCCATGCTAGCATGGGTTGGACGACTTGACTGAGGACTGGTGAAACCGGATGGCAACACCAGGCTCCAATCTAAATTTGGCAGAGTTTCTACAGCTGGATGCCCTTCCTAACGCCAACCACTCAGAGAGTGTAGTAGGTGCTTTTATGTGTCACCTGCATGAAGGCCAGTCAGGCGATACTGGCAACGGCCACGCTCGAAATGGTGTCTTTTATGTGCCACGGGCAACGATCTCGCTCGAAAATCCTACGGAGGCCAGTCAGGCGGTACTGGCAACGGCCACGCTCAAAATGGTGCATCTTATGTGCCACCCGCACAAGAGCCAGTCCAGGGGCACTGGTAACGATCATACTTGGCTTGCCGGGTCTTCTCATGCACAGCACATTTCCAAAGGTCTCAGTCAGTAGTCATCGCCTCGGTGAGGCCCAATGTACGAAGGTCTTGCCTCACCACCTCAGCCCAGGTCTTCCTGGGCCTACCTCTTCCACGGGTTCCCTCAACTGTTAGAGTGTGGCACTTTTTCACGCAGCTATCCTCATCCATTCTCACCACATGTCCATACCAGCGCAATCGTCTCTCTTGCACACCACAACTGATGCTTCTAATGTTCAGCTTTTCTCTCAAGATACTTACACTCTGACGGGTATTCACATTGACATTACACATCCAACGGAGCATACTGGCTTCATTCCTTGCGAGCTTACGTATGTCCTCAGCAGTTACAGCCCATGTTTCACTGCCATGTAGCATGGCTGTTCGTACACATGCGTCATACAGTCTGCCTTTTACTCTGAGTGAGAGTCCCTTTGTCGCCAGCAGGGGTAAGAGCTCTCTAAACTTTGCCCAGGCTATTCTTATTCTAGCAGCTACACTTTCAGCGCACCCACCCCCACTACTAACTTGGTCGCCCAGATAGCGGAAGCTATCGACTACCTCTAGTTTTTTACCCTGGAATGAGATAGAAGTTGTTTCCTGTTTGTTTACAGTCTTTATTGCACTTGAACATCTGCCACAAACAAAAACTAACTTGCTAGTTAACCTGCCTTTGATGTTGCTGCACCTCTTATGTGTCCATAGCTTGCACCGGGTACATCTTATAGAGTTACTACCTACTCCTTTTCTACATACTGAGCAGGGCCATCTACCTGAAGGGGTTTGTGTTTTATCTACCTTCCTACTTATTAGGATCTTGGTTTTAGCTAGGTTGACTCTAAGGCCCTTCAATTCTAGACCTTGCTTCCACACCTGAAACTTCTCCTCTAGTTCTGATAGTGACTCCGCAATTAGGGCAAGGTCATCAGCATAGAGGAGCTCCCAGGGGCAACCTGTCTTGAACTCCTCTGTGATTGCTTGGAGGACTATGATAAATAAGAGGGGGCTGAGGACGGAACCTTGGTGGACCTCTACCTCTACCCGGAATTCATTGCTGTACTCATTTCCAACCCTCACCTTACTGGCAGCATCTCTGTACATGGCTCGCACAGCTCTCACTAACCATTCTTCTATCCCAAGTTTCCTCATTGACCACCAGATAAGGGATCGGGGGACCCTGTCAAAGGCTTTCTCCATGTCAACGAAAGCCAGGTACAGAGGTTTATCCTTGGCTAGGTATTTCTCTTGCAGCTGTCTTACTAGAAATAAGGCATCAGTAGTGCTTTTACCTGGCACGAACCCAAACTGCATCTCATATAAATTAATTCGCTCCCTAATTAGTTGGGCTATGACCCTCTCTGTAACTTTCATAACCTGATCTAACAGCTTGATGCCTATTTAGAAATTAAATTAACTCCATTTAAATCATTTAATGTTTAACTTTTAACTAACACATCTCAGATGATACACATTTCCTAAGGGAAGCCGCTATAGAATAGAGACTGAGTCAGCTACTATAACGTTTTTGTCATTCATCCCCAACTTCTAACTTGCAAATGTTTTCAAAGTATTAACATAAATTATACTCAGAAAGTATTTTAAAATGTGTGTGTGTGTGTGTGTGTGTGTGTGTGTGTGTGTGTGTGTGTGTGTGTGCACTTGTGTTTGCACATGAAGAACACCTCCATTTATGCACAAAGTTATAGAGATGGTATGAATTTAGCTTTTAAATATTGACAATAAATAAATCATACCAAATATTATCACATTTGATCTAAATAATATATTGATGTCTGTCATAGACATGAGACTTCAGTTGATCAAAAGATGTTGAAAACTGAAAATTTCAGTCTTTAACAAAATGGATGAAGACACAAATGGCCAAATAACCAAATTGTTTTTTTTTATACTTTTTTTTTCTAATGCTGCTATATTGCATGTTTTTGAAATCAAACATCAAGGAAAAGCAAGTAATTACTTTTTTAAAACTATTAACAAATAAATTCATAAAGATCGAAGAATCTGAATTACACTCATATTATTTGAAGACATGACATTATATCTGACACATAAAGTTGCAAATATGCAATTATTTGGTGTATGTTTTTATGTGTTTATCATATATACATATATTTACAGTGAATTTGTTTAACTCCTCTATGACCATATTTTCAAGGAGATACATTTTCTGTCATTCTCAATGGCACCTGCAACATAGTTTTACTTCCACTTTCCCTGTCAGCATGAACTGGATGGATCAAGGTTCAAATCAGTTCTTATTCGGAAACACTGCATTCCTAGGAGGGATAGGGAAACACATCTCGCTTACATATTCTGTTTTTGTTATGGTTTCATGACTGAACATCTTTAATATTAACCATTTGGTACCAGCACTAGAGAAGTTGTCAAGTCCTCAGCACAACTAAAGAGTCCACTGTACCTTACACTGTTCCCATTGAATTACCAATCACTTTTCAGAGTGTACTAAGGTGAATTTTATCATGGCACCACTACTAAAGACATTACATATCCCTAGCAAAACTCCTCTGAATTCCATGTAGTCACTATTCTTTCAAAACAAATGTTACTGAGTTTAAATGAAAGGCCAAGAGGATGAAAAAAATAAGAATGCGATGAAGAAAATAGGGTGGTAATATAAGGATGATAATGGCAGAAAGGTAATAAAAATGAGTGATATGGATGTATTTTAATTCATTTAGAAAATAATTGAGAATTTGGAGGATGGATATAAAATAATCAACTTCTTCTGTTATTGATTAGACTGGAGTTTGGAAGGTTTAAATTTAAATATAAACACTTTAAAAATTAGAGGTCTCACATGATAGAAGGTCCCAGAAGTGATTTCAGTTGGGTCAGAATTGAAAGGGTTAAAATAACTCACCTTTTTTTATTTACTCCAAACATTTATTACTATTGAGGCCCAACAGCTTCACATCAAATTTAAATAATTTTCTCCAAATCTCCTGACACTTTCAACACCTTTTCAGTCAACTTATATACTTCCATTACATATCTATCTTTAATGGTCATTTTTGCTTAAGCTATTTCAGAAGATAATACAACTCCTATGGATTGTACACATTCTCCTCCAGCTCCTAAAACCTTTTCTTTTCAATATCCAGTTCTGACAAATGTATCATACAACTTAGTTTCCCGTTAAAGACAATTCTTTTATTAGCAACAAAAACAATTCTTGAAAATTCTCTATTCGCAATTATTTCACTAACTCTAACCTCTACATTGATTAGAACAACAATATTAAATAGTTAACTATTACCTTCAATAAACCAAAGATTTTATTCCTAAATACCTTCATTGAATTTCAAAGTGTTGATTAATTCTGAGTCTTTCAAAGATCTTATAATACCTCTAGTAAACTTATTAACTGCACCATTTAGAGCTTGTAAGGATGGGAGGATACCACCTTCAATTTTATATTTGACTAACTCTAACTTCAATGCAGTCTTAATTTCCCATTCAAAAGTTAGGAGGTCTCTCAGTAGGATTTTAGCAAAGGATTCCAGAGTCAATGCTAAAACTGGGAAGACTAAGATTAGTGTCTTGATGATGAACATCAGAATCTGAAGTTTTTATTAAAATGTTTACTAACTCACTCTTAGCACTTTGAATAAAACATTATACAGAAGTTCTTATGAACCACATTTACACACGTAGTTTTGTTTTATCTACCAAACTGCAACATGCAAAAATACATCAATCACATTTTTTGATCTTAAAAATGCAACATGAAGCTAGCTTCTCTACCAAGAATTTACATGCTACTATCTCACCAAAAATATACACATTAAATACTGGTATTGTGTGAAACTATGTACACACACACACACACACACACACACACACATACATACATACATACATATATATATATATATATATATGAATAATAATAAAAATACACTATCTGATTTATGTCGCAATACTCAGTTTTCTTTCCGAATAGATCAAATTGCCTCTCGTCATTCTCATCCTTGCAGAATCTCTTAAAAAGTGTAAAATCACTCCATAATTTTGTAAATGTAACGAATGTAATTATATGAGTTCACTAAGACAGACAAGATTCTATACACTGAGGAAAATTGTTAAATTCTGAAATGACTTTTGATAAAGATATTTTTAAAAAAAGGATTATATAAATAACATACTAAATCAATCTAAACCAATATAGTATGCAATTACTTTTATTTGTTTAAATTCTTTTTCATAAATATTTTAATTTAATTTTTTTTTTTCAAATGATCACATTAAATTTATTGATCCCCCCCACCCACTTCAAGTTTAGTTTTATTTATTTTCTCCCCAATATCTAAAAATGCTCCATATTCAGTTAAACTCTTCAATAATTATTTCTTGCTTTTCAGATCAATAACCTGGAAATCATCAACCACCAAGTAACTATGAATTCTACTTTTCTCAGTACTCGGATCAGATATTGACATTTTTCTTTACCAGTGCAATGTAATTGATCACAATTATGTAGACATAGCTATTAGTAACCTTTGATAAAATAAGTGTTTCATACATTAGACCAGAAATATGCCAAAATCTATGACCAACATGGCTGACATGAAAATCTGCAACAATACTAAAAACATACAAACTATCAAAAAAATTTCAAACTACATAAATCATGCAGTGGTATTCAGAAATTTTCAAGAATCAATTTAAATTTGGGTCCTGGTGTACATCAATCATTGTCACAATTATTGCCATCATATTTCTACATCTGTTTTTCCATATTCACAGTGATATAATGGGTTCACAGTATCAACTTTCATCATTATTATTGTCCTTAGTTGATTCTATGTTTCTAAGTTATATCTTTTAACAACTAAGAACCAGAACAGAGATGATATAATAAACCTATTAACTTGAGTATCATAAAACTTTAAAGTAGTTTCCAAAGATTTGTTGAAGAGTTAATTATATTTTATCAGTATAAATTAGTAATGTCTTCTTTTAACCTTTTGAGGTCATTTGGATATTATTTATTCACTCATTCATTTAGTTTAACATGCTAGCATGGCTTAGACAGGAGGAAATTGTAGTGTGCTTTTTATGGCTGGACATTCTTCTTGTCGCCAACTATTACATGTTCTTCAAGCAAAGGAATTTTACTCAAAAGCACAAAACTAGCAGATGATTTGTTAACAGAGAAATGTCAAAAAACATCAATGATTGCAGCTGAGCTACAAATGGTGACATCACTGTTTGTAGTCATAATTCAGCATAGTTTTGTAAACATTTGCACACACACACACATGTATACATATATGACAAGTTTCTTTTTATTTTCCATTTACCCAATTCCCTTACAAGGCGTTGTTCAATTATATTTAAAACAATCAATTGCCCTGAGTGTCACAAAGTGGGGCTGAACCTAAAACCATATTGGTTGAGAAACTTCTCAACTTCACAGCTATGCGTGTATGTATAAATGTCAGTTAACTGAATTTAAAACCTGGAAGAGGCTATTTAATCATTGTTTTGGGAAAAGTAAATTTATGTACCTTGTCCAAGAGCACAACTTGATGCCA
The DNA here is from genome assembly GCF_046866305.1 of Octopus bimaculoides. Taxonomy (NCBI): domain Eukaryota; kingdom Metazoa; phylum Mollusca; class Cephalopoda; order Octopoda; family Octopodidae; genus Octopus; species Octopus bimaculoides. Next base: position 48,817,649 of record NC_142937.1, on the reverse strand, counting down.
ATGTTGAGATCTGAACAACAAAGCTAGAAATGATAACTTTTGGCTTGGGACACAGTTATATCTATAAGGAAAAATAAGATGGAGCTATTGAAATCAGCATCAGTGTTTTAAAGGGATTTATTATACTACAGTAAAGAGGTAAAAGGAAAAGTTAACTTTGACAGGATTATAACTCAGACTACTAATTCATCAAATTTGATACAGTAAACAAATTATATTCTAATGTAGAAATGAAGTTGTACTTAAGATATACATTACTTAAATATATATGTGTGGTGTGTGATTAGTTTTTATAGTCATCTACTTAGAAATCTAAGAGGAGTGGTCACCAAGAAATGAAGCATATTTTATATTTTTCCAATATTTGCTTTATTACTCTCAGATGTCTAGAATGGTATGTTTTGGATAAATTTTATATCAAGTTTGTTTAAATATAGTTCTAGAAATTTTTCTTGAAGTGTAAAACTTTAAAGATTAACCATTCAAACAATTTTCATATGCAGACAGAAATTGGTTTTAAAATCTCATCTTGCTGTGTGTCTATGTGAGATCAGACAGGTCACAATCAAGATAGGTAAAGAGAAATGAATTCATTTTTATCACTGATGACTTTGCCAAATAACTAAATCAACAATATGGAAGCTATCATTAATTACAAGTCTGTATTTCTGAAACATATGGCTACAAGAATAATTTTGACTAGCAGGGGATTTCTTGTTTACAAAAGGAATACAATGTCAAACTAAATACTTTGCCTTATTTAGTTACATCTCTTGTTCAGAGTTCAAATTCTGTCAGGTATTAATTTATCTTTCAGAGGTTAAATAAAATAAATACTGTACAATAACTGCTGAGAATGATGAAAACTGAGCCAGTGATGGATATTGTGAAGAGAAACATGATGAGATTGCTGAATCGTGATGAAGGACAAAAATGACTGGGTGAAAGAAAGGATAGAAATGAATGCAGAAGAAAATAAAGGAAGAAGACACTAAAAAGACATGGCAAAAGATGATGGGAGAAGAAATGGGAGTTAAGGGGTATGTGAGGAAAGATATAGGGGATAGGGCAAAATGGAGAATAACATCAGAAGGCCCTGCAAGACTTGTCCCTACCTTAGCAGGGAAATGGCATTACAACACTTGTGTAACGTTGTACATACTGTTCCCATAGAATCACCATTTAAAATCTCAACTGAAATAAATGTATTCAAAAATAATGATACCTGAAATTGACCAAAAAAATATACCAACTAAAATGTAGTTTGCTTAAAAGTACAAAAATATTGGGTCTAATGTCCAACCAAGTATAGTACTTGTATTGATATTATTTTAGTTAGAGTGATGTAGAGTGCCATTAATGGTTTGTAGTATATAATTACATTCCTTTAGGTTCTTTGTATTCCAAGCTTAAATCTCCAGGGGTTGATTTTTCCTTTCATCCTTCCATGATTGATAAAGTATGTACCAATAATGTACTTGTTGATTTAATCAATAACACTTATTCCCTGAATATCTATGATCATTTGCTGAAATTAGAAATCATTATTGTTATAATTACTTTAGTTACATAACTTTCTTGACTTCTATTTCCAGCTAATTTCATTTTATTTTGCCTAATATAATTCTACTGATTTTCAACATCCGATTAAGAAAGAGATAAATTTAACTCCTGTCTTTCAAAACAGGGTGTTTCCAGGGCTACAAACCTCATCTTTTTCCCATCAGAAACAACTCAAAAGAAATGGAATACACAAAATATAAATGCTCAGCAAGATTCAGAGGTTCATTTAATGATACTACTTTTCTTACATTTCCTACACATTTATATGAACAAGATTATAAAATAAATGAAGAGATCTGGATCAGAAGAAGTAGATCTAGATTAATTAGCAATTTCAAAAAAAATCATTTTTCACCTTAGTAATGAAACAAATAAATATACCAGGACAAAATATCCAACAGAGTTAACTACACATATTTTCCTGCATTCTTACTTTTATTTTTTACCTTACAGATTCATCAAATCTCATAAGAAAAAGAAAAGAAAACAGATATTGTAAAAATCATAAATCAATTGATAAGAGTACTTATTTTTTTCTCCCTTTGAAACTATCACTATTCAATATTGTTACATATTTTAGAGGAATTCATTGAATAAAAGATTTTCTTGTGCTTTGATATAGCACTTGGAAACATTCTTCTTAAATAACTAATCCATGGATTTATTTGTTGACATATTCTTTTTTATTCAATTCCTGAAGAAGAATATTAATAGATGTGTTTTTTACACCCCATGAAATGCAGCAGCAGCAGCTCAATAGTAATAGTTATAACAATAAGGCTTTCTAAATAAAAACAGTAATAATAATAATGATGATGATAATGATTATTTGTTACATAGGCACAAAGTTAGAAATTGTTTGGGTTGATTATATTGTATTTTAACCCCAGTACCTGATTGGTACTAATTTTACTGATTCCAGAAAGATGAAAGGCAAAGTTGACCTCAGCAGGATTTGAACTCAAAATGCAAAGAACCAGAACAAATACCATTTATTCAATGCTTAAATGATTCTGACATCCACCACTTAATAAATAATAATCTTTCAACGATAATTGATATATGAAAATTAAATGCTAGGAATTTTGTTTTTTAAAAATAACCAAAGAAAAATGCCTTAGCAGACAACCAGGTTAACAAGAAGAGCCAGACTCATCAAGAATACAGACATGCATTTCTCTTTATGCTGAGATTCAGATATTCTTTTTCTTTTTCAGAAAATTTAAAATAATAACACCCTTATTCTTTTGGTACCTCATAATAATGGCTTCGTCTTTTTCTATAGGTTTCATGTTCAAAGGGTCAAAATTACTATTATAAGAACTTACATATTTTTTTAACTTGGCTAACATCCAGCATAAGTGAATTAAATATATATGCTTACATTAAAAGAGAATATTAATGAAGTTCTAATTTCTACAATTTACAGTTTACCATGTATCTTCAAAAATTCTTAACTGGTTATGTAAATATTATTCTATGGGGAAAATACTTTTACAGCTTCAGTTATCCAGCTTCATTCTAATGTTGTAGGAATCCAAGTCATGTCATACTATTGAATATATTGCATAAGCTTCCATATTTTTTCTTTTAACTCTTTAACATTTAATCCAGCCATATCTGGCCCAAATATTTTATCTGTTTTATGTTAAAACTGACCATATCCGACCTCTCATACCTAACCTACAATGTCATTCAAAATATACAAATGCACCATTGAAATCTTGAAGCTACAAGATAATGTGTAATTAATTCAAAACAATGAAAATAAATAGGCATTATATTTCACAAAGAAATCTGAATGCTAAAAGGTCAGAACTATTTCAGTTTTACATTAACCCAAAACATACCAAAATACTTACCAAATGAATTTATTAGTTAAATACATGTTTTCTAATTGCTTATTTTAATTAATATCTGAAAGAAACTACCAAAACTATAGGGAATGCTGAAGATTTAAGATATTTAAATGAGCACAGCAGAATAAGTGCTTAAGAAGCTTGTTTTCCAACCATGTGGTTTCAAGTTCAGTCACACTGAGCAGTACTTTGAACAAACGTTTTCTGCTACAGGTTGACCAATGCCTTGTGAGAGAATACTGTAGATGGAAACAGTGCGGAACCCTGTCGCGTGTGTGTGTGTTCCCTCCCATCACTTAACAACTGGTGTTGGTTTTTTAACATCTCCATAACTTAATAGTTCAGCAAAATAGACTGACAGAATACATGTCAAACTTTAAAAAAGAAGATAAGTACCGCAATCAATTTGTTCAACTAAACTGTTCAGGGCTGCATCCCAGCATGGCCGCAGTCCAATGAATAAAATAAGTAAAAGGTAAAAGATGCAATGTGAAGGTAGTGGTGGTGGTAGTTTCAATGACCATGGTGGCAGTGGCAGTTACAGTGATAATGGAGGTGGTAATCATTGCTGTGGTAGCAGCAATGATGGTGGTAGTTGTGATCATAGCAGTGGAGGAATCAATAGTATTGTTATTGTCAGTGTTTAACCCCAGGTCAGCTGTGATCAAGCAGAACTATGATCAAAGGCACTTTGTATATGACCATGCTATCTGTCTATATTTCAAGAGTTACATTATCCAACATGTTCTTTCATTTTTAAAATAGTAGGGTATAATTTAAGGTGATTTCTAGTACAGAAGTGCTCACACTGGCATGTGGTAGCCAATGTTATTGTCGGTGATAGTGCTTGTAGTGTTGTAAGTGTTAATGATAGTGATCTCAGTATCTTTGCTGTTCATAGCATTTTCTCCTTAGTATTATTGTTGTTGTTAGGGCAGCAAGCTGGCAGAATCGTTAGCATGCCAGACAACATGCTTAGAAGCATTTCACCCAACTTTACACTCTGATTTCGAATTCCACCAAGCTCAACTTTGCTCTTAATTCTTTCAGGTCAATAAAGTAATTACCAGTTGAGCCCTGGGTCAACGTAATCAACTAGCCTTCTACCTATAGTAGAAAGGATTATCATTGCTGATGTTACTGCTATATAGCCCCAAGTCAGCCTTCACTGAGTAGACAACCAATGGCAGAGAGGTAGTTGTCCAAATTAGTAAATGCAATCAACTGAAGGCCCAACCATACTGTATAGTCTGACATACAGTGGTTAAATATATGGGAAGCAGTGTGACTGTATGGGCTTATTTGATTAACTGTTTAGTGTACTCTTAGTTTTTGTTCACCTCTTTTTCACTTGTGATTCTTTTCCCATTTTTTTCTTTTTTTGTAAGTTTAAAGTAGATCTAAAAATAATATGGAGCACATTGGTAATTTGCCAAATTCCTGAGTATTACTCAACATTATTGTTCTATCTAGTATGAGTCATCATTGTATACACTGCCATGCATCATCATTGTTTAACATCTGCTTTCCATGGCATGGGCTGGATGGTTTGACAGGAGCTGGCTTGGCAGGAGACCACACCAGCACAGGTGAAATCAGTTTTGCTATGGTTTTTACTGCTGGATGCCCTTCCAAATGCCAACCACTTTATAGTGTGGTCTGGATGCTTTTACATGGCACCAACACCAGCGGAGACACCAAGTAACTTGCAAGTCAAAGAACCTTTGAGAGGAGAGAGGGCATTGGAAGAGGTGATCTTGTGTCACATGATGAAAGATTAGTGTGACAGAAAGACAGAAACAGGTGTGCTGTTGTAAAGGAGATAGGTAGAGTGATCAAGAATGAGGGCAGAAACAGGTGTGCTGCTGTAGAGGAAATACATGGTTAAGGGAGAGTAAGGGAAAAAGAGGGAGAGAGAGGGGGAAACAGCAAGAGTGCAAGAGAGAGCAGGAGAGAGATGGTGTGAAGAGTCAGGGTAGACACACAAGGAACGGGGATCAGAACATAGATGGTATGATAGAGTAAGGAAGTGCCAGGGCATACCCTCAAGGTATGGAGGTCATAATATAGGTGGCAGGGTATCATCAAGAAAGGTGCGAGTAGAGAGTGGGGTGGGGAATTTAGTGACTAGTAAGAACCAAGGTATACAGAGGGGGGTGGAGATAGCAATGATACAGTGAACAGGGCAGTGAGGACAGGATTGGGGAGTATGAGATAATCATAGCATATGAAGAGGAAATGTGAAGAAGAGAAAAGATGCAGTTTGGGAGAGGAGATAAGTCTGATTTGTTCTGGAGATATTCCATCTAGTTTGCTTTCAAACAACTTTCTTTTATGTTGGGAAACATGTTTTGGCCCAAAATTTGGTGAAGTGAGCATATCCATAACTAAAGCAGGGAATGATGAGGGCTTAATCACTAATAAAGCAATATGACAATGGTATTGCTATTATGTCATTTAGCCTGAGGTCAGTCCTGATCAAGTAGATGTTTAGTGGCAGTCCAGTTGTGGCTAGCTTGCAGATTCTGCAGAGATATCAGGAAAATTCCATGTAGTTATTTCTAAAAGAAAAAAAAACTGTAGCCTAAATGTCTAAGTTCAGTATTTTGCAAAGTAAATTCCAAGGAACCCCAGAGTTTTGTGAAAAATTTTAGGGTTCTATAAAAAACAATTCTTTTAATAAAAATTCATTTTATGAAAAAAAAAAGATGGTATTCATTATTTCAAAACTCTCAGAAACTATTTTTGTTTCATTAAAATTAGGGGTGGGTAATCAGAAAATATAAGCATATGTTCCACAATTCTGGAAAATCATATAAGAGTTCTGTGACAAAACGAGTTTCAGAACTACTGTCTTGGAGTACTAAGTATCATTTATATTCTAAGTTCAAACCATACCAAATCCAACTTTACCTCTCATTCTACCAGTACTAGTCATAAACTGGGTTTCATTCAATCATTATATTGTTCCCTGACATTCTTGTATTAATAGGAGGAATCAATAGTAAATATTTAAAAAATTAGGAGTCTCCAGCAACAAGAGTCCACTATCAGTGGTAAATGATATTCCTTGAATCTTTCACCAAGAGTAATCCTTGGTGCTATAAAATCATTAGTGGTTTTATTATAGTTTTTGTTATTGTTATTGATGGTCTATCTCTAGTTAGGTACAGCTGTATATTGAACATTTAGAAAATCCTTACCCAACAATTGATTTAAATAGGAACTTTATACCTATGAGATTTATATCAATGTTTAAAATGCCTTTAGTGTTGTGTTTATTGTCCTACAATATAAGACTTAAGATATTTCTTTGGGGAAGAATTTGGCTACTATTATTGACTGACTGGTTCACTGATTGTATAAAATTGATCTTCTCTGACTCGATTGAAATCATAGCTGAAATTGGTTCTGTATAGTAATAATGATCGAAGTGATAGAAAACATTATAGAAAATATCCTCTGACTGCTTTTGAGTTAAACAAAAGTGACAAAGAAACAGAAAACATTTTCTAAAATTCTTATGAAAGTACTTTAAGATGACAGTGCTCAAGTATAACTAACTATATGAAATAGTGAGAGAACATGGAATTTCAATGGCCATGTCAGCAAAAGCTCCTAGCAATTAATCTATTATGCAAAGTAATTATGGATAATAGATCAAGAAACTTCTAAAATTGGGTGAGACAGATAATCAGGTTTTGCACAACAACCACAACAAAAGCAACAAAAATTGTTTGAATTTCAATTTATCAATATTTTTTACTCATCACTCAGGGATCAGAGGGTGATCAATATCATTGGAGTTTAATAGAAAGTAATGAAAAATATAAACCATTATTCCATTTGATGTAGTTCTAGGGAAGAAATATTATTAATGGTTTGTGGCTCAGAAACGTTAGCATGCCGGGCAAAATGCTTAGCGGTATTCCGTCTGTCTTTATGTTCTGGGTTCAAATTCCGCCGAGGTCGACTTTGCCTTTCATCCTTTCGGGGTCGATAAATTAAGTACCAGTTGCATACTGGGATCGATTTAATTGACTGGTCCCGTCCCCCAAAATTTCAGGCCTTGTGCCTAGAGTAGAAAAGATTATTAATGGTTTATGGCTCTTGTTTCACAATAAAATGATGAAGATGATGAAAAACTAATAACAAAGCATTATTGGTAAGATTAGGAGGCTCTGTAATTAATAGGGTTCCCTATTGTATTGGTGCAAAATAATGCAAATATATTTTTCCTTATTTAAATGAAGTGCTAGAATGACAGAAATGGTGTAACCCTGCACCAAAACAACTTACAGTATTCAGTATTGTCTCTTATTTTTCATTCAAATCCATCCATGGCACACTCTGTCTTTGGTTCTATGTCAATAAAGATCAATAAAATAACGCCTACAAAGCCTCACCAAGGCAATGACTAGTGACAGAGACCTTTAGAAATATGCAGTGTGTGAGAGAAGACCCAGAAAGCAAAGTGAGGCCATAACCCGTGGCCTATGCCAGGGGTGTAACCAGCCCACTTATGCGTACCTTTCCTTCATTGGACACTAAACTCTGCTTGCAAAGACCTGCTGAGGCAAGTGAAATCAAAATCAAATCAAATTCACAAATTCGATGATTGGCACCTGTGCCAGTGGAGCGCTAAGAGCACCATCCAAGCATGATTGCTGCCAGAGCAGCTGACTGGCTTCCGTGCCGGTGGCACATAAAAAGCACCATTCGAATATGATCATTACCAGCATCACCTTACTGGCACTTGTGCCAGTGGCATGTGAAAATACAATCATTGCCAGTGCCACTGGACTGGCTCCTGTGCAGGTGGCACATAAAAAACACCACTTGAGTGTGGCCATTGCCAGTACCACTTGACTGGCCCTTGTGCTGGTGGCACGTAAAAGCACCCACTACACTCTTGGAGTGGTTGGCGTTAGGAAGGGCATCCAGCTGTAGAAACTCTGCCAGATCAGATTGGAGCCTGGTGCAGCCATCTGGTTCACCAGTCCTCAGTCAAATCGTCCAACCCATGCTAGCATGGAAAGCGGACGTTAAACGATGATGATGATGATGATGACAGGTGGTGGGAAGTTATTAAATTGACTAAATCATTTTCTAAAAAATTGTGTGATTTTATAACCATGTGAGAAATCCTACAGCAAATTTTAGATCAGGTTTATTGTAGGAGATAGAGAGGTTTACTGCACACAACTTCAAAGGTAGATCACACAAAAGGTATGAATGTTGGGAAATCATAACAGAAGAAATTAAACAGAAATGTGTAGTCAGAAAGAAGACTAAGAAAGGAATTTTTAGCTAAGATTAAATCAGAATATAGAATGTTCTTGAATGTGGTAAATGTGAACATATGCAGTATTCATGGTAGGAAAATAAGCTGTGAAAAAATATCAAAATGCCCTGAAGGAATATTGTATTAATATGCTGGTGGTGATGGTAATGATGGTAGGTGAACTCTAATGTATGCAGCTATTAGAGCTGATGGCAAATAATGGTAATTTATGTTTTAGCTTTCTTTCAAGACATTTACACCTGCTAGTGCATGTGAATTCTACTGCTAAAAGTAGGAAAACCTGAGAAAACCCTACTACCTTGAAAGAGGAAGAACACATTGAATAATGTGTGTGTGTGTGTGTGTGTGTGTGTGTGTGTGTGTGTGTGTGTGTGTGTGTGTGTGTGTGTGTGTGTGTGTGTGTGTGTGTGAATAGTCATTTCTAAATTACAAGTAGCCACCTTAATAATTCATGTATATATTGGGTCATCCCATAAATAATGTGTTTTTTTTATACTTCTTTTATTTTTCAAAATTAAGATAAACAAAGTTCTTTTTTTATTGAAAATATTCTCTGTTTTATTTCCTACAATGTTCTTCCTTCTATCTGGTAGACTTGCAAGGCCCCTCTTCCAAAATTCATGTGTCCATGATGAAAAGTACGCCTCCAGTACTGTCCTAACCTCGTCTGCAATATTTTTTCTGTCCAAATGATTTTGAAGACTGCAAAATAAATGATAATTAAATGGGGCAATGTCCAGCAAATATAATGTGTGGAGCATTGTTTCCCACTGAAATTGCTCCAGGCTTTGGACTGTCATCCTCGCTGTGTGTGGCCAAGCATTATCCTGATGGAAGAACACCTTTCATCTTGAAACCAAAGATGGTCATTTTTCTTCTGGCGCTGACTTGAATGACTGGTTGAATGACCAAATCCAAGTCTCTCTGCTAGTTTTTCAACAGTTACAATGAGATTTTGTTCCACCAGAGTTTGCAGGACATGCTCGTCAAACTCTACAGATCTTCCAGGACAAGGCTCATCTTCTAGGCTGTAGTTTCTAGCTCAGAATTTCTGAGTTGACACTGCCCTACACTTATTGTTCGATCCCCAAATACTGCATTAATATTCCTCACACTTTCCATTGCAGTGTTGCCTCTATTGAACTCATGAAGCAAAATATGCCAAACATGCTCCTTTGTCACTTCCATTATAGCTTTGAAAAAATAACTGTTAAAATCGAACTGCACTCTTCAAAACTTGCACTAAGAATAAGTACAAAGTAAAATTACTGCTGGCTCCAATAGCAAGTTGATGCAGGTAGTTTATCCCATGCCAACGTTTGGTTCATTGCAATTGAAAAAAACTGCATTCTTTGCATTCTTCATTGCAATTGAAAAAAACTGCATGGGATAGATGGATCAATGGATAGATGGATAGATAGATAGATAGATAGATAGATAGATAGATAGATAGATAGATAGATAGATAGATAGATAGACAGATAGATAGATATACATACACACACAAACACACACACTCACACACATATATATACTGTATAGAGCGCTTGAAAGTGAGAACAGATGGTCATGGATAGAATGACTTTCATTATAGGTGTCTGATCATGGTTAACTGGGACTAAACAACAACAATGAAGTTTAAAGATCTCCTAAGCCCTAAAGGGATTTCAATAGCTAGTGATTGGCTTTGGCTTTATAGTTTTAAATAAATAAGAAATATATCAACTCCTAAATAGAACAGAGATCCATCACAAGTTCACTTCTTCCAAAGAACATCGTGGAATTGAACTCAAGATCTATGTTTCTGCAGTTCAATCTCATAAGCATTTAGTTATTTTCTTTCTACATAGGCATTAGCTTGACTGTGTAAGAACCACGTGGTCTTGGGTTCAATTACACTGCATGATACTACTATAATTTCAAGTTGATAAGTGCCTTGTGAGTGAAATTTGATTAAAGGGAAGCCTGTCATATGGATGGAAGGCTATATGGTAACAACATTCATTTCACAATCACTTGGTTTCAGGTTTAGTCTCACTGCTCAACAATACCTTGTGAATGAATTTGGTTGACAGGAACTCTGTGTGTGTGTGTGTGTGTGTGTCTGTGTGTGTGTGTGTGTGTGTGTGTGTGTGTGTGTGTGTGTGTGTGTGTGTGTGTGTGTGTGTGTGTATGTCTCTCTCTCTCTCTCTCTCAATACTTGATTTCACAACCAGTGTAGGTTTGTTTACATCTCCATATGTGTGTGTTTGTCTTTACATTGAAACCACTTGAGCAGCAGTAGTGTTTCCTCGTGTCCTACTGATTGTGGTTTTGATATGCAAAGAGCAATGCAATAAAGCACCTTACTTGAAGAACAAAGGTTGGCATCAGAAAGGGTATCAGACCATAGAATACTGCCTCAAAAATTCTCATGTAACCCAAGCTAACATGGAAAAAGTCAGGAGTAGGATTCATATATATATATATATACAAAATTTACAACTCGTACATTTATGAAAGACAAATGTAACCATGGACATGTTGGGCATTGCTTCTGATGAATGGAAAACATTTTGTTGGCAGGTGGAATCAGGTAATAATGCCAATCTTTGGAGTTGGGCATATAAATGATGAGAATGATAAAGATATGCTGGTATTCAGCATTTATAAGATCAAAGGTAAAAATGAAATTTATTAACTATTACCATGCTTCAGTGAACACTATAAAATTTGAACTTCAGTAAAAGATGCAACACCTGGCAAAAACAGAGTACATTGTAAAGTTTCTCACATTAACACAACTAATCCATTATTTCCATTAATATTTGCAATAAACTGTTTGTATTTTTAGTTGGAAAGGTTGATGATCTACACATGGTATGCGTAAGACCAAGCAAAGTTTTTTGAAAAAGACTAGCTGTTGCTCCTGCATTCAGGTTTCCCCCTCTCTATGCCACCAATGTTTACCCAAGAGAAAGCCTGCTGACTTGGACAGATGCAGCTTAGCAACAGTGTAGTTGTAAGTGTTGCTATCAGAAAACAAAGAGCCAAGTCAGATACCACAAGGCATCTTACCCAACTCTCTAACAGTTCCATTAATTCACCACCCTGTATTGGTACCTTTTATTGATCTTGAAAGGATGAAAAGCAAAAGTTGACCTCTATAGGATTTGAACTCAGAGTGCAGGGAGTCAAAACAATTACAACAAAGCATTTCATAAAACATTCAAATAACACTGCTAATTAAGATGCTGATACACTGCAAACTTGTCCAACTCATGACACCATAAAAATATCACCATCACTGTTGCTGCTGATGACAATATTAACTTTGATGACATCACTGAAATCACTGATGAAGTTCCACAATTCAAGACTTGATGTTAATGAGGTTTTTGAGATTTTTCTTCTTTTTATAAAAGCTGACCTAATTAAATTCATTGCAAATTTAACATGTGACTTTTAAAAGGCAAAGCTTAACTTGTTCTTTCATTATTAATGGAGGTTTTTTCTTTCTTTTTTTTATCCATTAGTAAAAAAACAAAATTTGCAATTAAGTAAAATTTTGAAGTTGATACACAGGCAGAGAAAGGTATTTCTTTGTATAACAAAAAGTAATGACATATTTATCTCAGTTTAGTTTTTTAAGATGTTCTACACATCTGGATCTTGAAAAATAACAGCCTCAAAAATACCCTTAGAAATGTGAGTAATAGAATTTGGAAAATAAAGAATTGGTCAATAGGAATATTCCCCTCTTTCTGTAGAGAATAAATAATAGCTTATAAATACCCGAAAAGTCATGAAATCATTTTAATTCATGAATTTAAAAAGTCAACATTTAAAAAAATGAGATCAGACAAGTACATTTATAAAAACTAACAAGTAATTATCCGCACAATATATCTTGTATTAACTATAAATATCATGAAGTGAAATGACAAAGCAATGAAAATAACTCAGTAGATTATTCATCATATCTGCAGTATAACTTGGAAAGAAAGCATGTATTATTAACTCCATAGCATATCATTGTGAGCCACTTTATGTCTTTGACTTCAAATCAGTTATAACTTGTCCAAGTCTGCAGAACATAATGTAAAATAGACAAATCTGAATATGTTTCAGTTTGTAGACTAAATTTCATTTTAAAGCAGAATTAGTCGATTATTCAAATATTTATTATTTGACATGACATAGAAATAAGCTGGCAGTGCAATATTGTTTTTTACTAGTAACAAAGTAGAGAGCCAATTTTCAAGTTCTCACTTTAGTCAACTTTTATTTTCTTATGGTTAATTAAAAAAAGTACAAGGTATTGGGAGGTGGGGTGCAACTAAAGTAGCACTTCTACAATTTTTTATAGTGGATAACAAAAGACAAGAAAAATAGTTTTAACAAAATTAGTGCAATATAACTATTTCTTGCTTTAAGCATAGTTGTGTGGATAAGAAGTTTACTAGGGTTTCATGTTCAATTCCTTGGCAAGTGTCTTCTATCATAGCTTAGGGGTTGACCAAAGCCTAGTGAGTGAAATTTGGTAGATGAAAACTGAATGGAAACCCACTGAAGGAACCATTTTTGTCCTTGAGTGATAAACTTAATGTACCACCTGATTAAATGTAACCAACCAGCCCCTCAGCTCCTTTATCAGAGTTTTTCACACCAGGTCTCCAATCTCAAAATAACTACTTCTCACCAATCTTGGAGATCTTAGAGAAGGTCATGGATGTTACCCTTCTTCTTTTGAATAAGTATTTTGTTTTTATTTTAACAATGTCTTTAGACTGGAGTAAACAATATAAAGGCTTAATCCCTAATTGCCAAGGAAAATACTCATTGAGGTGTGGATACTCTGTGTTTGGGGTATTTAATCTGGGATAGATACTAATGTGAATGCATGCATGAACACACACACACACACACCAGCCATTGCATGCAGGTTACAAACAGAATTAGAGTTTGGATAAAATACTGAGATGGCTTATAGATTTTATTATGAATAAGGCTGATGATATCGAACCTATCCCCACAGCTAGGTAAACTGAAGTAATGTGGAACGTAGTGTTCTGCCTAGAAATACAATAAAATGCTTGCAACAGATTTTGAACTCACAATCCATAAGTCAAGTAATAGAATGTCTTATCCAGTTAGAAGCACTCCTTTACACACAGAAAACAGAAAACAGCAAGTTAAACATTTCTCTTTTTACATAACTATATCTGATTTGCTATATGTGTTATATTACTATAGAGACTTCAGGAAATAACTATTTCTGTTGAAATAAAATAAAAGGCAAAGTTGACTTCAATGGGATTTGAGCTCAAAGTACCAACTGTCAGAACAAATACCACAACACATACCAATACTGCAACAACTCTGTCAATCACACACACACACACACACACACACACACATAAAAGGCTTCTGCACAGATTTTGTCTACCAAACTTCACTCACAAGATACTGGTTGAAGATCCTTGTTCATTCAAAGTATCCATATAGTGGGAGTGAATATGAAACCGTATGGTTGCAAATTAAACTTCTTAACTATACAGTCATGCTTGCACCCATGTCTTTAATTACAACAATACTAATGCCAATAGATTTACAAGAGCCTCTTCTTATGTAACTTTACTATTTATAGCTCATAATGTATTTCGTACACCAAGGTGCTAAATTTGGCATCTTACCAACTTTGGCATCAGCATCTAATAAGGTAGAAAAGAATTACAACAGATAAATGCTGGTGGAGGAACTAAAAGAATATTAAACATCAGATGATATTCCTTAGCGTTTAGTAGCATCATCTACATTCTGATTTCAAATTTTACTAGGACCAACTTTCATTATTATCCCTCCAGTGTCAATGAAATAAGAAACAAACATATACAAGAGCTGACTTAATTAATCAAACCCTTCTCTTGCAAATTTGTGATATTGTGCAAACATAAGGAATCAATACTGATGTAGGCAAAAAATACTTGTTTTGGTCACAGACAAGATTTCACACTACACATGATTTTTTTATGAATTTTAAGGAAATAGAATTGATATACTGTGAAAATATTTAACATAGTTTACTGACAGATATAGTGTTGCTATGGTAACATATTAGCCTTTGTCAGACATTAATATTGATTGTCCAAGATGGCTGTGATATGTGTGCATTCCTTTAATCAGTAGTAGTTTAATATGACAGACTATTAAGCAATATATTTCCTAATTATTCAACATATAGTAGTTATGGGTTAGTTCTTTATTATTTATGATAGCTACATAATTTGATGATGGAACAATCTTTCAATATACTTTCTTCTAAAAATTATACCTTGTTATAAGTGGGTTGTTGGTAGTCTCTTGAGTGCAAGACAGATGATTCTGCAAGTTCTTGCTAAACAACCTGCACAGATAATTCATTTATAGTGACCATATGTTTGTGCTATACATGAGCTCACTGCCTCCATCAAATTGACATTGCATGTATAGAGGCTGGTGTGCTACACAACATACCACTCTGTCTGACAACAATGGCATGATCACAAGTGCAACACCCAAATCACTAGGTCATGCTCCCTCACTATAACTGGGTAAACAACTCATAAAAGAAGAATAAAGTCCATGACTAATAAGATGGAAATCCAAACCTAATATGTGCTAAAATGAAGGAGTACAAACTTACAACTTCTTGAAGTTGCAGGTGAACTTTTATAACTATTTAAATAAATAAGGCCCTGAGTAAAAAGCATATTTAAAAATTGCAAGTAATTGAAATGTTTAAAAATCAGAAAGACAGTACCAGACACTATTACCCAAACCTATTCAACCTACAGTTGAATAGAAAAACAAAAAAAGTTTATAATCCACTAAAATATTATTACCAAATATATGAGCTAAATATTTTCTTTTCAGTTTATTAATAGTTGCTCCTAATTTAGGCACAAGGTTATCAATTAAAACAACCCCAGAGATGAAAGAAAAGTTTACTTCAGTGGAATTTGAACTCAGAATGTAAAGAGCTGAAAGAAATAACAACATTTTTTTAATTGATGCTCTAACAATTCTGTCAGTTCATTAAGGCCTTCAATTTTATTTATTTATTTTTTTTTAATCTAGAGGAAGTAGTCACTCAATACTATTGACTCTGGTACTTGATTGCTACTTTGTTTTATCAGACTCAGAAAGATGAAAGGTGAAACAGACCTCAGCAGAATTCTAATTCATATGTAAAGCCACAAGAAATATCACAAGGCAATTTTTTCAAAGGTCTAACAAATCTGCCAGCTCACTATATTTGTTTTATTTGTTTATCAATAATTAAAAAGAAATTCTATTAGTTAATATACTTTTTCAGTTTTCCAACACAATTAGATCAAACTAAAGATTTTAAGTAAAAAATTCTACAAAGAATATATTTAGAAATTGATGAATCATTTGCCACATTCTATAAAAGTGAGAGGGTTTCCAACATGAAAACAACTATTTAACTGAAATGCAACTTTTATCTTTTACTTGTTTCAATCACTGGACTAGAGCCATGCTGGTGCACCACATTCAAGGGTTTAGTAAAACGAATCAAGCCCAGTACTTATTTTTTAAGTCTGTTACTTAACTCTTTCTTTTGCCTCTTTTGCCAAACCACTAAGTTATGGCCATGTAAACAAACCTACACAGTGGGAGGGTGGACAAACACAGGCATGCACACACAAAAATATATGTATCTTAATATATAAAACAGAGTTTGTGAGTGTGTGTGTGTGTGTGTGTGTGTGTGTGCGTGCGGGCATATGTTCCTTAGAGATTCGATAACTGAGTTGCTGATTTTGACAAATGAGGTATCAAAAAATTCAGTAACCTTTCAGCTACCAAATTATGTATGTTTGCACAACAACACTTTTTTACTACAAAAAATAACTTCATATATGAGGTCGGGTGGCACAGTTTTGAGGTCTTTAGCTAAGGGAGAAAACTCTGCCAGACACACTACTCAATTTGACAACAAATGTAAACACACACATGCATGCACACACATGCCAGGTGCAAGAATGACTGTGTGATTAAGAAGTTTGTTTCCCAACCACATGTTTCTACATTCAGTTCCTCTGCATAGCACCATGGGTAAGAGCTTTGGCTCTAGGTCAACCGCAGACTTGTGACTGAATTTGGTACACTGAAACTGCAGTGTTGTTCATGAGAAAATGGCCCAAAAACATGTTTATAAAGAAGAGCTGTTTGCTTCATACTTCTGATGTGCCAATTCTGCCCATAAAAAAGGAACAAATAATACAACGTGGCTGTAGGTAGGTCATAACACCCGGGCAATGCCAGGGTGCATTGCTAGTGTGTATGTATGTATATATATATATACACACACACACACACACACACACACACACACACACACACACACAATGGGCTTCCATTCAGTTTCTATCTACCAAATTAAATCACAAGGCATTGGTCAGCCTGGGGCTATAGTAAATTTAAGGCAGATTTTCACGAGATTCTGCATCTTCAGCATCTTCACCAATTTTTTTCCTACATCTATCTTGGGTCTGCTTCTACAGGTTCCATCACCTTTTGATAACTAACATCATCCATATGAATCATATGCCTATATTAGTGCAGTGAACAATTCCTCAACAGGTGGAAAAAAGAAAATAGTGAGGTCATGATGGGAGTGGTTATAACTAGGTTTAGTTTGGTTTGGTGTTTGCAGAGATAACAGGGGGATAAAAAGCATGCCATGATATAGGCCAAAAGAGTACAGATATACTCTGGTATCATTAATGCTGTGAAATACTACATATGGAAGAAAAACTGTTGAAGGTACTGTAATTATTGTGATCTTTAATTGACAGCATATGAAGGGATAACCTCACAATACAAACAGTATATCATTATCATCATCATCATCATTTAATGTCTTCCATGTGGCATACGATGGACAGTTTGACAGGAGCTGGCAAGGCCAGGAGCCTTACCAGGCTCCATTGTCTGTTTTGGGATTGTTTTCCATAGCTGGATGACCTTCCTAATATCACCCACTTTACAGAGTGTACTGGGTGTTTTCTATGTGGCACTATTACCGACAGGGTCACCAAGTAACTTGCAAGACAAAAATCCCTCAACTAAAAGTGGGGAGTAGTATTGAGCAGGGTGGCTTTATGCCAGTCAATGAGAAATTAAAGGTATAGAGGGACAGAGATAGATGTCTTGCTGTAGAGTAGAAACATGAATACCCAAATTGGAAGAGAAAGTTAGAGAGTAAGATAAGGAGAGTGGGTTAGTCAGATATGATAAACAGAATGATAGTAAGAGAGATGATGGTGAAGATATATCAAGACATACCCTTGGTGGTACATTGGGAGAGTGGAGGCGCAATGGCCCAGTGGTTAGGGCAGCGAACTCGTGGTCATAGGATCGTGGTTTCGATTCCCAAACCGGGTGTTGTGAGTGTTTATTGAGCGAAAACACCTAAAGCTCCATGAGGCTCCAGCAGGGGATGGTGGTGAACCCTGCTGTACTCTTTCACCACAACTTTCTCTCACTCTTACTTCTTGTTTCTGTTGTGCCTGTAATTCAAAGGGTCAGCCTTGTCACACTGAATATCCCCAAGAACTACATTAAGGGTACACGTGCCTGTGGAGTGCTCAGCCACTTACACGTTAATTTCACGAGCAGGCTGTTCCGTTGATCGGATCAACAGGAACCCTCGACATCGTAAGCGAAGGAGTGCCAACACACACACACACATTGGGAGTGATGAGAATAAGTAAGGTGGTACAGAGGTTTGAATAGGAAAGAGGTGACTGCAGTAAATCATGGAGAGAAATGTAAGAGAGGCCCAGGGCCGAGGGGTTGCAGTAGATATGTGAAGTCATTGAGGGTGATAGCAGATAAGTGAGGTGTTAATGATGGATATAGATATGTGTGTGTGTGTATGTGCATATATATATAAGAAAATGGATGTAATAACAAGGAGAACTCGTGGTTTTTGCTGGTATGCCTTTAATTTAATTAGATAACAAAGAAGGAGGAAGCAGAGATGAAGGTAGCATTTACAATCGTTTTGATTTACTGGTTTAAGTAAATCTCTTCAGAAAGTGAATATAGATAGATGCATCGGTTAGGATGCAAAAATAATTCATACATATGTAATGGTAATATAAACAAAGGTAGTAAGTCTTACATTAAATTTTGTTCTTGCGCTGGTAAATTCGCTGGGTAGATGTATGATTGTGGTAGACTGGTTAGTTTCGTTGGGTAATTAGAGGAGAGTGAGTATTATTTAGGTGTGGGTTCCTATTTGGATTAAGCACATTTTTTTGCTCAATAACTTAGTGTGCTTCTTTTTCAGATTTATGTTCTACTGATGATATATGTATGTATGTATGTATGTATGTATGTATGTATGTATGTATGTGTGTGTGTGTGTGTGTGTGTGTGTATATATACATACATATATAGATCCAGGTATGTATGTGTACATAAGTATATAAACAAACAAGTATACACACATACATATATGTATACATATACACATGTACGTAAATACATAGAGAGAGAGTGGGGTAGAATAACAAGCAATCTAAGTGGCAGGCAGAGAGCTAGGAAGAAAATAATATTAAAATTATACTAAAAAGTTTAATGAACTAATAATAAAGTTGATATTTGCATAAAATATTATTTATTGAAAAATTAAGAAGGTCAATCAATAGCTGATGGTAATTTTGAAAATTTGTTTTTATTTCACTAATCTCAACATGTTGGCACCTAATGGCAATATCATCGTTCTTCAATCATTCATAATACTACTTCTTGATTCTATACACCAAGAAGGAAATGAAACAGTATGTATATATATATATGCGTTGATATAAGCATGCACACAGCCACACACATATACATATGCATAAACAGATATACATATGCACACATAGTTGTCTGCCTACAAGTATTCACACATGCAAACACATTCACACACTCATACACAAAACACATGCACACATATGTCTACCTGCCAATATTCAAACATACACACATACAGATGCATGCACAAACACACATCAGCACATACATGAACAGATACACATATGCACATGTACACACAAATTGCATAAACATAAATTAATACACATATGCACATATACACACAAATTGCATAAACATAAATTAATACACATATGTATTAATACAAAAATGTCTGCAGGCAAGGATTTATACACAGTTGCACACACAAATATATATGCATTTAAATATATGCAAATGCATACGTACACACACAGATGTTTGCATGCAAGAATTCATACACACAATGTACATATGTAAATAATGTACATGTATACACACCTAAACACATGCACACACACACACAAACATGCATTTAAACATATGCATTTAAATCTATGCAAATGTAAACACACATACACATACACACGTCTGCATGCAAAAAATCACACACACATACACATGCAAGCACATGCACACACACCCACACACACGTGCACACACCCACATATACACCTGAAACATTGTGGATTTGAAACAAACAGTGGGAATATTTGAATAATAAAATAATATATTGATTACATTTGGCTAGACACAGAAAGATGACTATAAGATTTACAGAAGATAGAATACTAGATGTTGAGATGTTCATGCTTAAGCAAGGTTCTTTAGAAGTGCATGATTTCAAAGAACCTAAGAACTGTGTCAATAATGTTTCACAGTATATATGTAGTGTGTCTTTGTATTGAGGAGGTTTTCATATTTCATATTTTGATGAAGAGTAATGTAACAAATATGTTTTGTCTGTAATAGTATCTATGCAGGTGATTTTCACACACACACACACACACAAATATACCACACACATTTGCAAATACATACACACCACACACACACACACACACACACACACACACAAATATATATATATACTCTTTTACTTGTTTCAGTCATTTGACTGCGGCCATGCTGGAGCACCACCTTTAGTCGAGCAAATCGACCACAGGACTTATTCTTTTGTAAGCCTAGTACTTATTCTATCGGTCTCTTTTGCCGAACCGCTAAGTTACGGGGACGTAAACACACCAGCATCGATTGTAAAGCGATGTTGGGGGTACAAACACAGACACACAAACATACACACACACACATATATATATATATATATATACATATATACGACGGGCTTCTTTCAGTTTCCGTCTACCAAATCCACTCACAAGGCTTTGGTCGGCCCGAAGCTATAGTAGAAGACACTTGCCCAAGGTGCCACGCAGTGGGACTGAACCCGGAGCCATGTGGTTGGTAAGCAAGCTACTTACCACACAGCCACTCCTATATATATATATATATATATATATATATATATATATATATATAAAATGAAAGAAAAAGGCACTCAATACATTTTGCAGGAGTTACATATATTATTTAAAACAGTCTGATTCATTGCAAGAGCCTGATAAGCTATATTCCTGTAACAAGCCTACGAAACTAAGTTGCATGGAGCAATTTAAAACTGTCTTAAATAATAATAATGATTTCAAGGCCAGCAATTTTGGGGAAGGGGTGAGTCCAATTACACTGAGTCCAATTACAACTAGTACTTATTTCACCAACGCCAAAAGGATGAAAGGCAAAATGAAACTCAGTGGAATTTGAACTCAGAATGTAAAGACAGATGGAGTGCTGCTAAGCATTTTGCCTGACATGTTAATGATTCTGCCAGCTCACTACTTTAACAAGAATAATAAAATTAATAATAATAATAATATATATTATTAGTGACGCAAATGACTTATTGGTTAGTGTATTCAGCTCATGAATTCAATTCCCAGAAGCACATTATGTCCTTGAGAAAAACACTTTATTTCATGTTGCTCCAACCAACTCAGCTGAAGTAGTACCTGTATTTCAAAGGGCCAGCCTTGTCACATTCTGTTTCATGCTGAATCTCCCTGAGAATTAAGGGTACATGTGTTTGTAGAGTGCTCAGCCACTTGGACATTAATTTCACAAGCAAGTTGTTCTGTTGATTGAATCAACTGGAATACTCATCATTGTAGACAATGGAGTACCCAGCCATTAAAAGTGTGTGTGTGTGTGAGAGAGAGAGAGAGAGAGAGACAGACAGACAGAGAGAGAGACACGAACACACACACACAATACAGAGAAGGAGAAGGTGGGCCAGTACAGTACAATGGTGTTTTAGCATCTGAAATACAAAGTATAAGGAAGGGTTTGAGTTGAGAGGGAATTCCAATAACACAACATGTTGAATCAGTAATTATCACTGCTGATACAAAACATAAATTAAAAACTATTCTTGTGATGATGCTGAAACAAAACAAACTGTCAGCTGAGCTTCATAAAGATGCAAGCTGATAATAGTGTGATATGGCTGTAATTTCTAACAGTCCAAGGTTCTATGTACAGGCTTCCTCATTTGCATGACAGTGGTAGTGTTAATAGTAAAGGGTGGATGTCAGACTGGTATGAGCAACTCAGTGCAGTAGGTATGTAAGTGGAAAGACAGAGAAATTCAGTTTGCAAGTATTTCTTCACTGCTGGTTTGTAAAGCTAAATAACTATATACACTGAAAGGGTCCCACCTAAAATGAATGCAGGTGCCAGCTTGAGCTAATGTGTGTGAGCTCATTAATTAGTATCTGCGTGTGCGTGTGTTTGAGTAAGTGTATTTACATATGTGTATATGTAATTTTTTTTTTTAGAGTTATTTTGTTTTGTTTTTCATTTTGTGAGAGATAAAGAGTTTAAATGCAAGATCATCTTGCAGGCTAATCTGAATTGTGTAGGTATTAGATGGTAGAAAGAAAAGAAAAAGACTGGTTGATTAAAGAGCTCATTTTGTAGCCACATGGTTTTAGGTTCAGTCCCACTGTGGAGCACCTTGGGCAAAGGCCTTCTACTACTACTATAGCCCTTGTGCTGATGAATGCCTTACGAGTGAATCTGGTCGGCAGAAACTCGTGTGTGTGCCTAACCATTGCTTGACAAGTGATGCTGGTTTGTTTATATACCCATAACTTAGCAGTTCAGCTAAAGATACTGATAAATAAACATCAAGCTTAAAAGAAATATATACTTGGATCAATTTGTTCAACTAAACCCTTCAAGGTAGTTCCCCAGCAAGGCCACAGTCCAACAGCCGAAACTAGTTAGAAAATAAAAGAAACAGACAGACAGACAGTCAAAGAGTGAGTGAATATGCTTATTTTTCTTTCATTCAGCTTTCTTTTATAAATTCACTCTTATTTTTTTCTTATCTTTCAGTTTTCTTTGAATGGTAAACTAAGAATCACAACTTGACATGATCAAACTAAGAGTTGCACTATTAACGTCATCATGGTAGAGTGTGCAAGGTTTTCTAAAGACAGATAACAGTGCTGCTGCTGTAAAGCTACCATGTTGTTTATATTACCAATTTTTTAAATGCATCTATATTGTATAACGATCTTTCTCCACTCCCTTGTTTTTATGTAACTATGTATATACATCCTCACATGCCTTTGTAAACCTCTTTTTTGTAACTTGTCCCTGTATACATGATTGGACTCCCATGACAAATTATTATCATTATCATTATTAAGGCTGTGAGTTTGCAGGATTATTAATGCATCAGAGAAAATGCTTAGCAGTATTTCTTCCAAGTCTTTCCATTCTGAGTTCAAATCCCACCCCTGAGGTCAATTTCACCTTTCATCTTTTTGGGATCAATAAAATAAGTACCAGTTAAACACTGGAGACCAATATAATCAGCAAGCCCCTACTCCAAAATCTCAACCCTTGTGCCTATAGTAGAAAGAATCATCATCATCATCATCTTCATAATGACAATCTGGAAGAATTGTTAGCATTTCACAGAAAATGCTTAGCAACATATTTTTGTCTTTTTACATTCTGAGTTCAAACCCTGCTCCGGTTGACTTTGCCTTTCAATCTTTCTGGGTCAATAAAATAAGTATCAATTGTGCACTGGGGTTGATGCAATTGACTTATACCCTCCTTTAAAACTGCTGACCTCATACCAAAATTAGAAACAATTATTATTATTATTACTATTATTATTATCATTACTACTACTACTACTACTACTACTACTACTACTACTACTACTACTACTATTATTATTATTATTGTTATTATTATTATTATTATTTCATTGCACAGTATGAATATAAGCTACTGGTTGTGTTGTTTTTTGTTTTGTTTCTTTTTCCTTTAAACTCTCAAACCTTTACAGAAGAATCCAGTCAGAAAAAGCCTTACTAAAAGTATGAGATGTTCTGGTGGTGGGTGAGGAGATTTTTTTAAGTTCTGGCAAGTCTTTCTTGTTGCCCAACCATTTCCAAGAGGTATGATGGCTTTTTTTTTTTTCTAATTAGGCATATTTTGAGAACTTTACTACTTCTTTATCTGCAATGTTTTTATCAAGTTTAAAGCAGATTACTGACAAAATTGTTAGTGCATTGGGTCAAATACATAGTAGCATTTCTTCCAACTCTTTACATTATGAGTTCAAATGTTGCCAAGATCAACTTTGCCTATTATCATTTCAGGGATCAATAAAATAAGTACCAGCTGAGCACTGAGGTCAATGTAATCAACTTGCACTCTCCCCTGCTGGTGTTATGCCAAAATTAGAAATAATAATCATAATCATACTAGTAGTAATAGCAGTTATTATTATTGAAGTTGGTGTATTGTGAGAATAATTAGTGTGTACAGTATTTGTTCCAGCTCTTTATATTCTGAGTTCAAACCCTATTGAGGTCAACTTTGTCTTTAATCTTTTCAAGGGAGATAAAATAAAGCACCTACCAAGCACCAGTGTCAATGTAATCAACTAACCCTTCCCCTCAAAGTGCCTGGTTTTGTGCCTAAATCAGAAATCATCATTATTTTTTTTCCACCGTTTTTATGGAAACCCCACCAAGCGTTGTCATCTGTCCTTCTAATATCCCCCTCATCAAATGCCCTTGTGGCAAATAAAAGAAACCATTGTTGTTGTTATTATTATTATTATTATTATTATTATTATTATATTACTTTTATTATTGAGTGAGAGAGCAGTACATGCCATCAAAGTGACACTGGAGTACAAATATATGAAGCCCAGTATACCCATCATGATTACCTGTCTGATAAGGGTACTCAAGGCACATGCATCACAACCATATGTGTATGACATGGTAATCTCATATCAAGATATACAGCACATGACCTTGCAGGTGGGGCTCAGTTGAAATTTTTTCAGCTTGAGTAGCCCATTCCACTCAAAAAGTCCCTAAAAAAAAAGTTTGTTTAGGGATGATGAACAAAACACCCATGTTTCCAGAGGTGAATTATTCAAACCCCAAAGAATTCCTCTCAATACATCATCTGCTTGTGATCAGAGATGCACATATCGTCAGCCACTAAGGGACATGCTCAACTGGTTAAGGTGAAGCAACTGACAAGCAAATCTGTGGTATTGAGCAGAATATTTGTTGTAGCCCATCTTTTATACCAAGACAAAACAATGTACATGATAACACTTCCAATCAGTTAACATCAGAAGCCATGAGAGCCACTGCTTGGTACTACATCAGAGCATTTATTATTATTATTATTATTATTATTATTATTATTATTAAGGCAGAAAGCTGGCAAAATCATTAGCATACTAGGCAAAATGCTTAGTGGCATTTCTTTGGCCTTTATATTCTGAATTCAAATTCTGCTGAGGTTGACTTTGCCTTTCATCCTTTCAGGGTTGATAAAATAAGGATCAGTTGAGTACTGGAGTCGATATAATCAAATTACTCAGACCATGAAATTGCTGGTCTTGTACCAAAATTTGAAATTATTATTATCATTAAAGTGACAAGCTGGCATAATCATTAACATGGCAGGCAAAATGCTTAGTGGCATTTTGTGGGTCTTTACGTTCTGAGTTCAAATTTTGCCGAGGTCAACTTTGCCTTTCATCCTTTCTTGGTTGATAAAATAGGTACTAGTTGAGCACTGAAGTCAATGTAATCAACTTACCCCTTCCTCAAAATTTTAGGCCTTGTGCCTATAGTAGAAAGGACTCTCTGAGTGGTTGGCGTTAGGAAGGGCATCCAGCTGTAGAAACTCTGCCAAATTAGATTGGAGCCTGGTGTTGCCATCCGGTTTCACCAGTCCTCAGTCAAATCGTCCAACCCATGCTAGCATGGAAAGCGGACGTTAAACGATGATGATGATGATGATGATGATGATTATTATTACTAAGGATAAAGTGGTTGGCAAAATCCTTAAGGTAATAAATAAAGTAGCTTGCAGAAATTAATTACATCCCTCTTAGTATTGAATTCAAACACTACAATGATAACTTTTGACTTTCATCCTTTCAGAGTTGACAAAATAAAGAACCAGTGAAGCACTGAGCTTAATACAGTTGACTATACTTTTTCCCAGAATTTGCAACCTTATGCCTATGTTAGAAATCTTCTCTTTAATATCAATGGGGTAAACACCTTGTAAAATGTAGTTATTCCCCTTTAAGTCAACAGTTCAAATTCTGCTAACTTTACTTTCTAGCCTTCAAGGGTAAGAGGAAATCACAGTACAGTTCAAGTACTAGAGAGATTGATTTTAGTCTGTACTTTCTTTCTTTATGTGAGGTACAATGTCAAAAGTAAAAGATCGTTGGTAGAAATGGTAGGCATGCCAGATAAATTCCTTTGTGACATTCACATAACACGTAATATCCCAAGTTCAAATTACTCTACAGTCAATAAAATACTAATAAAATTGTGGGGTTGATTTAATGAACTTTACCTCTTCTCCTGAAGAATCTATGGTCTAATACCAATGCAAAAAAAAATTGCCAAAATTAATAGGGTACCAAACAAAATGACTTGTTTTTAGTTACATTCCTTAAAATTCTAAGTTCAGATCCTGGTCAGGTCAAGCTGGCCTGTCAATCTTTTGATGTTAAAAATTAAATACTAGCCAGATACTGATATCAGTTTAACTGACCGCAACACACACCCTCTCACAATATGTGATCCTATGACCATCCATGTTCAGAAAAATCCAAATTTTCATTAAAGAGTAGTAGGGTAACATACAAAATATCTTAATGATTTGTTACAGAAGTAGAAAGTCAGATATTTAGGAGTGGTGCTGGAAACAGTCCAATTTTATCCAACCATTGCACCTGTTTTCCATGCACTTCAGGTCACTAACTGATCTGGGAGGCCACAGTCACAGATACATTTACTGACAATAACACCTGAGAGGAGGTGATTCACCCATCAAGTGAGCTGCAATGAGGACTGAGGATGGCAAGAGGAACAAGTACATGACCCTGTTAGCCACATCTCTTTGAAGTGATGGGTAATAGAATAACTAGCAATGCTGATGAATTGATGAAAGTCGTTTTTTATCAACACTATGAAAGTAAAGAGCATTGAAGCAACAAGTGAAGCTGCTTCTACATTATGACTGTGGCAAATGAATTGGTCTAGCAAGTTATTGTGACATTGCTTTGTGTCAGTGCGCTTCAGGAATAGTGATAGTTCTCACCCTCTCTTTTTACATACATGTGAATAATAATAATAAATCAAAATTCATTTAAATATCAACCCTAAGTGATGATTTTGTTTATCATTCCTCAGGCTTGATACAGTGAATACCAAGAATGTGTTGTGGTAATTTCATAGTTATGTATGAAAATAAAAAATTATCATCATCATCAAAGGCATTAGACTAATTATCTTGCACTACTTAGTTTCTTTACATTCTGAAGTAAAATTCTGTCAGGATTGACATTACCTTTCATTCTCCCAGAATCAAAAAAAAAAAATACCAGTAATATGCTAAGGTTGGTTTTATAGCATATAGCTAGCGCTCTCTTCTTTCTTACCCACCTCTCTCTCTCTCTTTCACAAATGTATGACTTTGTGCTAACTGAAATAATCCTTATCAACAGCTTCTTCCTTCTGGGGTCAATAAAGTAAGTGTCAGTCAAGCTGATATAAGCGACTATTCCCTGCACCCATTTTTGGCCTTCTGCTTATACAAGTAAATGTTATTATTATGAACATTACGATTGTCATTCAACTCAAAGATGTGAAAATGTCACCATAGTAAAAGAAGGGAAGAATGTTTTAAAGACAGCTGACAATGCATCGATAGATAGATAGATATACTTTTGATATTTTCATAGTTATACCATGAGAATACTCGTTATACAAGTATATGATGTGAAGACAGAGTGACTGATAAGGAAAACATACACACCTCCAGTGTAACTATATCATTTGTTTCAAGTTCACATTAAACGCAATGAGAATATTTCCTAAATAGATAGAGATTTTGACATGTGATTCCAAGGTAAAAATGATTGATAATCTATAGAAATACAACAGTGTACATTCACTAAGACAATGACAGACTACGTTGTGCCAGTATGTGTGTGTGTGAATCATTGAGAGTGTGTGAGAAAGTACTTGTGTGTCAGTAAGTTGAAAGCTGATTTACCTGTTCAACCCTACCTCAAGACTGAAATCCCTCTTCCTAATTACAGCAATAACTTATTTGTAACAGTTTTTAATCATAAATAAGACATTATTTACAACAAATAAAATAAAAATAAAAGAAAAGTTGTAAAATAATTGAATCAACAATTAATACTTTTTAAACTAACCACTGTATCCAAATGTTTACTCATATTAAAAGACAGGTGAAATCATTTTAAGCTGCCTAAAACTAAATATAGATAAATGTTTGAAAAAAAAGAGAACTGTCATTTTTTATTTTCACGTATTTACCCATTTGCTGCTCACATAAAGGTGCTTCATTAGTAGTCCTACCCTTAAAGGAATAATGATTGCATTGATCATAATTAGCACCATTCTTAAATATCTGTATCTACATACTATATCCATATAACTGCTTATGTGTAAGAAAACACACACACACACACACACATCAAACAGAAATAGGTATATTAGTATAATCACACTTATGGAGGTGTGTGTATATGTGTTACCTGTGTATATATTTATGTACATACATGCATATATAGTAGCTTATTCATGTATACAGAGTTAAATCAAACTGTATGTTTACACAAAAACCTTCTGTATAAAGATAAAACATTAACAAAACAAATCAAAAAGAAGACAACACCTTAAAAAGAAAAAATAACAAAGAAGAATATAGAATAAAGGTTGAAAGGCCTACCTGCTTCCACTATCAACATCCTAAAACGTTCGAGCATGGCGAGAGTACCAGTGGAACTATAGGATGTACTGATGGTGACACAAGAAAATAAACCAGCAGCAAAATGGTTTTACAAGTAGCTGTGGTAGTAAAACTGATGGCAGACAAGGACAAGGTGTTGGCGGCGAAGGCAGGGCTCATATGGATAATGACATATTATCAATGGTTGATAGACCGACAACATCCTTGACACATACACACGCCCACTTCAAACGTTCAGTAGGGTAAGTGACAATGAAAGCTTCTGTCAACAAAATTTCCACGGAGAATAGTAGGGTCCTTGCCAAGTGATTAATGGCAAAAATCTTCTATAAGAGCTGAAACCACAAGGGAGCCTGTTGAAGCAGAATACTGACTGCATCACAACAGTGCAACAGAGAAGAAAAAATATTAAAAAATAGCAGGGAGGGATGAAAGAGAAAGACAAAAAAAGAACAGGGCAACAAAGCCAATGTTGAGTTTGACCTTTTCTAACAGAAGTTCAGGTAGTTCAGCACCATATTTTCCTCTCGTAATGCTAGAAATATCCTTGAAAACACAATTAGCTTATATGGTGACAGTGATTGCTACATGCTAGAAGTTATGCTCCGATTCAGTCAGGTGGTGTCAGTAGAGATGGTTAAAAATCCTGTCTATCATCACTCACTAGACATACACAAACATACATATACACACACACATATATATATATATATATATATATATATATATATATATATATATGTATGTATGTATATGCATGCAGTGAGAGGCAAATCTACTTGCATGTGATGGAATACATTTGTTCTTGGCACAACGATAGCATCAGCTGCAGCATCAGCGAACAACAGTGTCGCTCTTCTTCAGGAAAAATAAACAACAACAACATCAGCAGCAGCAGCAATAGTAGCAGTAGTAGTGCTCTGCTGGTGATGGCAGCGACAGCAAACGCAGCAGCAGTTGTTGCAGTATCGTTGACGATGATGACAGCAACAGCAACAACAGTACTGGGAAAGCACGTGAGTGTTTGGGGTAAAGTGGACAGGAATCAGTGAAGCGGGGTAAAACAAGCAAACAAAACCAAAACAAAATGCACACTAAAAAAGGTGGGGCATTATACAGAAGAAAATCAATCTTACTCTGAAGCAAAGACAGAAATATACACGTGTATGTGTGTGTGTGTGCATGCACATATATATATATATATATATATATATGCCAGCTCCAACCCATGCCAGCTTGGAAAACAGACATTAAATGCTGATGATAATATATATGTATGTGTATGTATGCATGAATATATATATATATATATATATATATATATATATATATATACACACACACACACGTCTGTATGTAAATGAGTGTGCCTGTTTGTGTATGAATGTGTGTGTGTGTGTGTGTATATATATATATATATATATATATATATATATACATATTGCATGCATACACATACATGTATATATACATACATATGTGCATACATCCATGGTTGCAAACATACATCCATCTATGCATGCATACATGTATATATGGCACACTCATGACTGTGATTGAGAAGCTTGCATCCCAACCACATGGTTTCAAGTTCAGTTACATTGTGTTGCACATTGGTCAAATCTCTTCTGCTATAGCCCTGAGCCCACCAAAACCTAATGAGTGGATTCAGTAGATGAAAACTGAAAAGAGACCGTCATACACACACACAGACACACACACACAAATATATGATGGACTCTCCAGTCAAAGAAGACATATGAGTGTTCAGCTTTTGCTGAATGACCAGCACGAATGACTTGTTTATAGTGATCGAATGTTCATGCCACACATTAGCTCACTCTCTCCATCAGAACAGGTGCACAGTATACCACACGTCAGGTGTCAAAGTGATCACAGAGCAATGTGAGATGAAAGGTTATTCTAAAGAACACAAAGCACCACCCAGTCTAGGAATTGAAATCATGATCTAGTGATTGTGAATGCAACAATAAGCCATGCACATACACACGCACGCACGCACGCACGCACACACACACACACACACACACACACACACACACACACACACACACATATATTGTTGATATTATAAGGATTTATACACTTGAAAAGAATGGGAAATGATTGCTTTTTGGAATGGTGAAATTTGAAGAAAGTAAAACTATGAATTATAGTGTGCAAGTATCAAGTTAAAGACTCCTTTGATATAAAAAAAAAAAAACGAAGGTTGCCCATGTGTATGTTAGAGTTTTCTTGTCTTTATATCACATGGAGTTTGTAAACAAGAGCCACTGTCCTATAGGCAGTGTCGTTTGTTTCCAATGATAAAATGTCTGGTGATGGGGAAATATCACATTCCTTGGAAATAACTGAGGGTTGATGACAGGTAGGATACCAGGCTGGATAAAATCTGCCTCAACAAATTTCGCCCGACTCATGAAAGCTTGGAAAAGTGGATGTTAAAAGTGGGTGATAATGATGCATACACACCTGTGGGTGTGTGGGTGTGTGAGTGCATGTATATATATATATATATATATATATATATCCAACTGAACATGGATGTCTTGTTAATTTCTGGCAGTGTTGGCTACAGCCTAGTCACCCGTATTACGAACCAGGTGATACACAAAGGAGTCATACCCAATGACTGGTGTAGCAGCACCATAGTAAACTGCTACAAAGATAAAGGTGACGCTTTAGATACTAATAATTACAGAGGCATCAAGCTGTTAGATCAGGTTATGAAAGTTACGGAGAGGGTCATAGCCCAACTAATTAGGGAGCGAATCAATTTAGATGAGATGCAGTTTGGGTTCGTGCCAGGTAAAAGCACCACTGATGCCATATTTCTAGTGAGACAGCTGCAGGAGAAATATCTAGCCAAGGATAAACCTCTGTACCTGGCCTTCATTGACATGGAGAAAGCCTTTGACAGGGTCCCCCGATCCCTTATCTGGTGGTCAATTAGGAAACTTGGGATAGAAGAATGGTTAGTGAGAGTTGTGCGAGCCATGTACAGAGATGCTGTCAGTAAGGTGAAGGTTGGAAATGAGTACAGCAATGAATTCCGGGTAGAGGTAGGGGTCCACCAAGGTTCCGTCCTCAGCCCCCTCCTATTTATCATAGTCCTCCAGGCGATCACAGAGGAATTCAAGACAGGTTGCCCCTGGGAGCTCCTCTATGCTGATGACCTTGCACTAATTGCGCAGTCACTATCAGAATTAGAGGAGAAGTTTAAGGTGTGGAAGCAAAGACTAGAATCGAAGGGCCTTAGAGTCAACCTAGCAAAAACCAAAATCCTAATAAGTAGGAAGGTAGATAAAACACAAACCCCTTCAGGTAGATGGCCCTGCTCAGTATGCAGTAAAGGAGTAGGTAGTAACTCTATAAGATGTACCCGGTACAAGCTATGGACACATAAGAGGTGCAGCAATATCAAAGGCAGATTAACTACAAAGTTAGTTTTTGTATGTGGCAGATGTTCAGGTGCAATAAACACTGTAAACAAACAGGAAACAACTTCTATCTCATTCCAGGGAGAAAAACTAGAGGTAGCTGATAGCTTCCGCTATCTGGGTGACCAAGTTAGTAGTGAGGGTGGGTGCGCTGAAAGTGTAACTGCTAGAATAAGAATAGCCTGGGCCAAGTTTAGAGAGCTCTTACCTCTGCTGGCGACAAAGGGACTCTCACTCAGAGTAAATGGCAGACTGTATGACGCATGTGTACGAACAGCCATGCTACATGGCAGTGAAACATGGGCTGTGACTGCTGAGGACATGCGTAAGCTCGCAAGAAATGAAGCCAGTATGCTCCGCTGGATGTGTAATGTAAATGTGCATACCCGTCAGAGTGTAAGTATCTTGAGAGAAAAGCTGAACATAAGAAGCATCAGTTGTGGTGTGCAAGAGAGACGATTGCGCTGGTTTGGACATGTGGTGAGAATGAATGAGGATAGCTGTGTGAAAAAGTGCCACTCCCTAACAGTTGAGGGAACCCGTGGAAGAGGTAGGCCCAGGAAGACCTGGGCTGAGGTGGTGAGGCAAGACCTTCGAACATTGGGCCTCACCGAGGCGATGACTACTGACCGAGACCTTTGGAAATGTGCTGTGCGTGAGAAGACCTGGCAAGCCAAATGAGATCGTTGCCAGGGCCCCTGGACTGGCTCTTGTGCGGGTGGCACATAAGATGTACCAACCTGAGCGTGACTGTTGCCAGTACCGCCTGACTGGCCTTGTAGGGTTTTCGAGCGAGATCGTTGCCAGTGCCCCTGGACTGGCTCTTGTGCGGGTGGCACATAAAAGACACCATTTCGAGCGTGGCTGTTTTCGTGTGGGTGACACGCAAAAGCACCCACTACACTCTCTGAGTGGTTGGCGTTAGGAAGGGCATCCAGCTGTAGAAACTCTGCCAAATTAGATTGGAGCCTGGTGTAGCCATCCGGTTGCACCAGTCCTCAGTCAAATCGTCCAACCCATGCTAGCATGGAAAGCGGACGTTAAAGGATGATGATGATGATGATGATGATGATAATATATATATACACACACACACATGTATAAACATATGCACATATACATATATACATACATACACATATATATATATATATGCATATATAGATATACACATATACATATAAACATATATATATATGTACATACACACACATATATATACATATATACACGCGCACATATATACACACACATACATATATATACACACACATGTATATATACTGACAGACAGTCAGACAGATAAGTAGTTAGATAGATCCATGCATGTATATACAGTGTGCAAGGATTATTTGATGACACTTAATTATCAGTATATTTCTCTCTTCAAACCAATTGAAACAGTTTTTTGTTGTTTCAGATCTCTTATGGCAGGTAAAATACTATCAATAGAAATGAAAAGACATGCCATCATTGTCACCATGTTTGCAGAATACAGTGATTTAGAAATTGCCAACTTTCTAAACTTTGCAGGATTTTTTTTGTCCACAAATTTTAGATGAGATTAGAAGCTTTTGGTGAGATTGTTTCAACTGTATCAAAGATTAAAAAAAAAAACATTCTAAATATTGAGACACTATAAGGGCTCTACACTTCATCCAACAGGTTCAAAACATTACCAATTATGATCCCAGAAAATCAATGAGGGTCGTCACCAAAGAACTTCAGATGTAGGAGTGAACTATCAGAACTGTGGTGCACAAGGACATTCAATAAAAGTTGTATGCTCTGAGAAGAGGCCTATAATCATCTACAAAGACACAGAAAATCCTTTTGCTCTGTGCCATGCAGTTACTTAACAAGGTTAAAAAACCTCACTAATATGGTATGCTTTGGTTCTTCTCTGATGAGAAATTCTTAAACTAAGACCGACCAAAAGTCTAACAGGAGAAATGACAGAGAGTTATGTACAGATCCTTCTGATGTCTCCAAAGTGATACACACTAAGTTTCCAACAACTGTGATGGCTTTAACCCTTTCTTTACTGTATTTATTTTGAGATGCTCTGTGTTTCTTTCAATTACTTTAAATATAACAAAGAATTTAGTAAGATAACTTAGTTATCATTCAGCTAGTGTTAGAAACATAAATTGTGACTAAGGTTTGGTAGAAGATTTTAATTCAAAACTTACGAAAACAAGACATTTGCACTCAGAGCCAGAGCCGGTTTCAGCTGGGTTCGTAATGAAAGGGTTAAGAGTGGTGAGTAACAAAGATCACATAATACCACCTCACATGTTTCAAGGTCTTAGAATTAAACTTGCTGAATACATTGAGGTGTTGGAGATATTTGTTAAGCCCTGGATGGGTGAAGTATGGACTGGAAACCATAAATGTTTCACCAAGACTAAGCCCATGTAATCTAAGAATGTATGATACACAATCTTTACCATCATGTACCACCAAACTTGTGGTTTCCAAACTAGTCAGATTTTAATCCTATGGACGACTTTGTTTGGAATGTTGTTGAAAGGGTGACTAACTGATATCTGTACAATATCATAGCTTCATTGATGGCTACCATAGTCCAGGTGACATCAGAAATGAGTAAGGCCCATTTAGTGCATGCATGTTAATGATTCCAGTCCCAAAATGGAGCAGCCATCAGATGTGAAGGTGGATAGTCTTGTAAGGAAGCTCATCGAAAACATATGCACATATATTTTAATTAAAATACATTTCAGTTTTACAAGATTAGAGATGTTTTATTAAATTACCAAACATGGCTTTAAATACCTATTGCTCTCTTTGTATATCTTTTACTTGTTTCAGTCATTGGACTGTGGCCATGCTGGGACACTGCCTTGAAACTGGGAGATTCTTCTTTCATTGAAGGTGATCTATCTTAGCTTAACAAATCCATTGGAACTTATATTACATATCTGCAACATCATGTGCATCTATTACATATGAACATGGTTACAGCATAAACCATGGCACTCCTGAAACAGCTGTCAAGTTAAGACTGTTGCATGACTTCTTTTGTTTACTTTAATCTGTACTATGTATTTTGTATTCCATTGTAAGCATACAAATTAAACCTACTTGTGTTTATCTGCATTTCTACCATTAGAGCAGCTAAACAAGAATCATTCTTATCAGTAACTTTCAATGCTATAGCACTAACCCTGGAGGTAAGGGTTGGAGAGTTTAAGTTCTCATCCATCTGTGCACTACTCTGCAATATCTATACCACTCTTACTTTGCACTCTCCAACATACATGTGTGTGTATATATATATATATATATATATATATAAAACTGTCACTAAATGTGACTAAGGTGTTAGAAACACCCTAGCAATGTAGGTGTTTCTAAACTCTATAACATCTCCACATAATCAGAGCTTTATGACAGTTTTATCTGAAATATCTCTCTATATCTGTCTATATGAACAGCAATTATGGTTGTCAAAACTACAGATACTATTGTCGAAAACAACTTTTCCTTTAATAAAAATAAGAATAAAATTTTTTAAATGATTTAATTAAAAAGTTATAAAGCAATATAATCAATTTGGATCATTTTATGCATTCTTCCTCCTTTTCTCTACAAAGGCTTTAATACAAGTCTGCCTGAAAAGTTCAGTGTCCTTAATACAGAGAGCTCTACAGACACTACAATCAGCCACTGAATCTGTGAAGGAAATCATAGCCTCGCTCATTTGACACATCTTCAGATTTCACTTCAGAGAGTCTTTATATCACTTCAATGATGCTCCAACAGAATGCTTGTGACTATCAAGCTAGCCATAAAAGACTGGACACAATAAATTTACTATAAGCAAGAACCTACTGGAAAGTAATAAATATGTTACATTTCTTACAACAAAAAAATACAGCTTCCATCGCCAGCACAATTAGATTATAGCCTCTTTCTGCCAGCATATAAAACAACATAGTTATACAGCATTTGACCAATAGTGCTTTGTCTGCATGCACTTAACTGTTGCATTATAAGAAGCTAAATTCCAGTGCTACTATAATACATACTGTAATATTGTGCTTGGCATGATCAGCTAAATTTAGCTGCAAATAATGCTTACCAAATCTTACTAACAAAGAAACAACAATCATACTCATTTTTTTTTTTATATTACAGACTGGCATTTGTTGTAAGATAAAGTTAATACCTAAATTGTGCTGGATGGATACATTTGTATCAGTCTTTGCAGATATTTACTAATAGTGACTTCTTGTGAAGATATCTATTTAAAAGGACAGTTACAATCTATTATGGATGGGTAACATATAATCATTCTTTATTTTTTGCTTTTCAGAATATTCTATGAAACTAAGGATCAATTACACAAAATTAGATTCTTCATCTATATAAAATAAAAATGAAGAAAAAAGAAAATAAAGGAATAATGAAAGAAATTTAGACAATTTTTGAATATCAAATTGTTTTATATCAAACTTCTCCAAAACTCTGATAAATGTTCAGTTTTCTTCCGAAATAATTTTAGAATTTGAAGAAATTTAACTTACCAGGTGCAGGGGCAACAGATTTCACCAAAACTGACCGGATCAAGTCTGAACCAGAGGCTCTTCTGGTTAGACCTCTGGTACGAGGTTTCCCATGAGTCCAGTCTCCAGATAGCCATTTCAATTGCCTATAATTGAAAAAAATATTCCAGAATCAGATTTTAGCAATGATTTGTAATCATTTAGATATTATTTTAGTTTTATATATTTTCAAGATGACAATACAGCTATTTAAAAATAATTTAGAATTTCTTCACACAGTTTATGATATTACTGAGGCCCCTGGTGAAATTTGTAAAACAAATGGTAAACAACTGGAAAGTTGTTTCATTCTATAGCTGAAAATATTTCTTTTCTTTTACATTGGTAATGCTTTTCAGAAAGGTATTAATTCACACTGTTCATTTCCCTACTACAATACTGAGCCTTTTTGCAGAGTTTAAAAAATAAATGGTATTTGAATAAAGATATAAGAAATGTAGATCTCTTTTGATTAAGCATAAAGGCTTATATTTTAGACATATAGAAATAGAATGTGTGACAAAATAAGATGAAATAGCTAAACTCAGAAATTGAAACAGCAGAACAGATTTAGGTGAACAAAAACTTAGCTCTTGTTTTGATGCACTAGCTATTTCTTATTCAAATACTGATGTTAAGAAATAAACATGCTTAGATAATCTGATTTAAACTCAAAGTTAAGTATAGTAAGAATATTTTAACAAGTTAACATTGATAAAAGTACTACAATTGAATTTGTGAAGAAATTAGAAAAGGAAGTTAAAATGTTTCGGAATGAAAGGAAGTAGTAAGATGAGTGATGTAACAAATTATATATATAATAAATGAAAAAATGTATGGTAAATAAACAGTTCCAGGTTCAGTCCCACTGCATGGTACCTTGGACAAGTGTCTTCTGCTATAGCCTCAGGCCGACCAAATCCTTGTGAGTGGATTTGGTAAATGTAAACCAAAAGAAGCTCGTTTTTTTATATATTTGTGTGTGTGTCCCCACTCCATTGCTTGACAACCGATGTTGGTGTGCTTATATCCCCATAACTTAGAATAAGTACCAGGCTTACAAAGAATAAGTCCTGGAGTCGATCTGTTCGATTAAAGGCAGTGCTCCAGCATGACTGCAGTCTAGTGATTGAATCAAGTAAAAGAATAAAAGAAAGAATACGACATAATGTATACTGAGAGTAAAACCAGATGGATGATAACTGGTGAAGAATTAGGGACCTTCTGTTATTGTTTCCTATCCAGTTTTACACCCAGTATTCATTATGTCATATGTTTATTTACCATACATTTTTTTCATTTATTAAGTAACGGAACACAACACACACCGAATTTATACACACTCACACACATGCACACGCGCACACACACATAGCCAGTGTGACAGAATGGTTCAGAAGTTTGCTCTACAACTACAAAGTCTTGAGATAAATCCCACTGCAAGGCATCTTGGGCAAATGTCATTTTTCAATAGCCACAGGTTAACCGAAACATTCATTATGAGTGAATATGAGTAGATGGAAATTGTATAGATGTTTGTTGGATGGATTGTATCTATAATGTGAAGGTACAGCTTTGTCCCATGCTAATTCTGAGAGAGAGTTACATTTGGGATATACATGTCCATGGAATACTCACATGTTACTACTTACATGTTAATTCAAGGGGGCAGATATTACAGCTGATCAAACAACTGAATTCTCATCACCGAAAACAATAGAGATTTATCTATTCATCCATGTGTGTGCATGTGTATGTGTGTAATGTATATATATATATATATATATATATATATATATATATATATATATATATATATGAGCATGAGATTAAATGGATGGATGAACAGATCAATAGATAATTGGATACATAGTTAGACAAGTAAATAGATAAATGAATGGCAGTTTGAATAAATGTTTCAAGTTTCTTGCCAAGCACACAGACATGCACAAACTTCTTAACACACAACTACACCCACATGGATGGATGGGTGGGTGGAATAGCACAAAGAGATTAAGGGTAAAAAGTGATGGGCATTTGGACAATGTGGGAGGCTACAAAAGGTAGATAAAAATTCAAAAGATGATTATGATGATCATCATCATCATTTTTGTCTGCTTTTCATGCTAGCATGGGTTGGACGATTTGACTGGGGACTGGTGAACCAGATGGCTACACCGGACTCCAATCTGATCTGGCAGAATTTCTACAGCTGGATGCCCTTCCTAACGCCAACCACTCCGAGAGTGTAGTGGGTGTTTTTTACATGCCACCAGCATGAGGGCCAGTCTGGCAGTACTGGCAATGGCCATGCTCAAATGATGTTTTTTACGTACCACCTGCACAAGAGTCAGTCCAATGTTTTGTTCACATGCCACTAGCATGAGTGCCAGTAAGGCGAAGCTGGAAACAATTGCGCTCAAATGGTGCTTCTTATGTGCCACCGGCACAGGAGCGAGACCGTTGCTCTGGCAGTGATCCCGCTCGGATGGTGCTGTTAGCGCTCCACTGGCACAGGTGCCAGTCATCAAATTTGGTTCAGTTTCGATTTCACTTGCCCCAACAGGTCTTCGCAAGCTGAATTTAGTGTCCAATGAAGAAAGGTTGGCATGAGTGCCAGTCATTGAATTTGGTTCAATTTCGATTTTGATTTCACTTGCCTCAACAGGTCTTTGCAAGCAGGGTTTTGTGTCCAAAGAAGGAAAGGTACACTGGTGGGCTGGCTACACACCTGGTAAGTGGGCTGGCTACACCCCTGGTAAAGGCCACTTGTCTTGCCGAATCAATGAATAGACAAAATGTAAACACAATAAAGAAACAGAAGGTTGTGCACAGAGAATTGTACACTACAAACACAAAAAAGGAAAAGAGATAGACTGACGTTTCAAGTGAACCCTTTATCAAAGTAGAGTAAAAAAGAAATAAACTAGGAACAAGAAAAGAAATGATACCTGTTTTAAGCATGTGATTAATTTTTGACATGCTGCAGAATGTTTGGTTGACTGTTAGATTGGAAGTATAAAAATGAACTAGGTGGCACCAAGAGTAGGCAGGGGTGTTGCAGATTAAATGGTGGTACTAGCAGATAGGGGAAAGTATTAGAGAGAGAAGGGAGAGATGGTAGCAAGGGAAGAGGTTGAGAGGAAAAGAGGTGTGACAGATGTGAGAGAATGCACAGAAGTACTGTGTATGCATGTATAAGCAATTGTATATCTGAATATTAATAGGAGTCTCTGTGTGTGTGTAGTGAGTATTTGTGAAGTCAGTAATGTTTATGTGTGTGTGTGTGTGTGTCTGTGCACGCGTGTGTGATATATTTACATGATATGAAGATATAGATGTGTAGGTTGTGTATGTAAACTATGAAGTATATAATGTGCTGGTGTTCAAGGAGGAGAAACATAGTCGGGGAGGGGGCTTGTGAGGATAATGTGCTGGTGTAAGGAGGAGATATGTGGCCTGGTGGGGGCTTAGTGTCTCCAGTTTTATTCTGATACTATACTTCACTCTCCCCTTTCATCTTCCCAACCTCTCCTACTAATGACAATACCCTGTTGTCTCGCTCTACTAGACTATGAGGTGTACAGGTGTAATGGGTTACATGCTGAATGTATTATGTACAGAATGGGAGGTTACAGGGCAATTAGATGAATATGACTGTGCTATTCATAACTAAAGGTGAGGAGCATTCAAGGCAAAAGATGAGGTATAGTTCTTTATGATAGTGAAAAACAAGTGGCCATGGTGTAAAAAAGACACCACTGACTGAGAGAGTGTGGGTAGGTGAATTGAAATGATGTGTTAGGTGTTCTGTGAAACAATCTGCTAACTTGTGACCTATCTCTTCAATGTACAGGGACCCACATTGAAGACACCTAATGAAATATGTTACATTTTTTTGTACTGCAGGAAAAATGTGTCAATGATATACAGGGGATGTTGGTTGGGTCCAAGAAGGGTTGTATTGTTGTGGCTGTACAGATAAGTATAACAATGGGCTTGGGAGCAGGGAAAGAATACAGGTTGGGTACTGGGAGGGTTATATATGGATGTTGGACTGTCCTGTTGTAAATGATAGATGAGTTCTACAAATTATTGCTGAACAACCTGCACAGATGATTTTATTTATAGTGATCAAACATTTGTGCTGCCACAAATCAGATGTTAAGTTGATCGCAACACAATACGAGATCATGAGATGAAGTGTTTTCCCAAGAACACAATGCACCACTTGGTCCAGGAATTGAAAATATGTTCTTACAATCATAAGAGTGACTTCCTAACCACTAGGCTATGGGCCCCCACAATGTGTGTGTGTGTGTGTGTGTGTGTGTGTGTGTGTGCATGTGTGCACACGTGTCTCTCTCTTTCACTCATGTAAGTCAGTAAAAAATACATATACTAGCAATAATTGGCAAAACAGTTGCTATTTAAATGGAATCCTTTGTGGCATTTGCTTTGAAAATTCTACTTTTCTCAAATGCAATATGAAATATATATTATAAATACACTATTTATTTATATATGCCTGTGTTTTAATATTTTGTTTAGACATTGCAAGACCAATAACCCAGTGTAGAACTCAATGTACGCAGGTTTCAGAATGAATGGTTGGCTGATTATAGAACAATAATGAGAGAGAGGTGACAAAGGAATAAATGATTATCTTAAAAACTTCATTAGCTTACACCTATTTCTGCTATAAGACGCAGTGTACTCGCAGTTGAGTACCTGAATAACACCTTATAGCTACATCAGAGACTCGAATATGAAGTGCAATTTATTTAGGAAAGAATGACATTTGTGCCTATATAGGGAACATCATCAACGATGAGTAAAGTCATTACAGATGTAAACTTTTCTCATAGTTGATGTTGTTCTCTATATAAGCACAAATATAATTCTTTCCCAAATAAATTGCACTTCATATTTGAGGCTCCGATGAAGCTATAAGGTATTATTCAGGCACTCAACAATGAGTTCACTGCATCTTATAGCAGAAACAGCTGTAAGCTAATGAAGTTCATAAGATAATCATGTATGTGTGTGTGTGTGTGTGTGTAAACATTTATAAGTACACACACACAGACACACATACAAACGTTTTTATATACACAAAATATTTGTGCATACATATTTGTACACTTGTGTATAGTTATTTATATTCTACCATTTTGCTATATAACCAAGTGTGTTGTTAGAGAATTGATACAAATTTTTCATCTTTTCCTTACTTTATTTGATATACATAAAATATTTTTGTGTGTGTTATACATATTATATTAAATTTAAAATTAAATTAAAATTAAATATAAAATAATATATAAGCAATAATTAAAAACTATACTGGGCTTCCAAAGGTTTCACCACAAGGTTCTTATTCAAGCCTCAGTCATTTCCCCACTTAAATATTCCAGGTGCTGAATTTAAAGGGGATTTACACCCCATCAATGAGGTGAGGAAAACAGTGTATAATTTTGCTAGGAAAAAAGAGAAGTGGGACGTTGGAAAGAAAATAAGATATAGAAATGAGGGAAGAAGGAAAAGTGAAAGAAGAGATAGTTGAGCAAAGCTAAAGAAATCCTAACATTAAGAAATTTCAAATCTCAATGCAATTGCATGTTTTAGTTTCATGAAGATGATTTCCCAATCTGAAATTCAGGCATGTTTTTTTTTAAGTGTCTGCCTTTAATGAATACCTCTGGCATTTAAATAGAGTTCTTGAATATTTAGATTTTTGAAGATTTTCCTTTTTGCAGCTGTGCTCAGATCATACCCAACAATTCTTTTTTTTAACATTCTAGATCTTTTGAAGATGATCCATTTAAAATAGCTTGTGTCCCAACCATGTGGTCTTGTGTTCAGTCCCACTGTGTGATACTTTGTGCAAGTCCCAGGCCAACCAAAACCTTGTGAGTAGATTTGGCAAACAAAAACTGAAGAAGCATGTGTTGTGTGTGTGTGTGTGTGTGTGTGTGTGTGTGTGTGTGTGTGTGTTCGTGCGTGCGTGCGTGCGTGTGTGTGTGTCACATCACTGTTTGACAACTGGTGTTGGTTTGTTTACATCCACATAACTTAGCAGTTTGGCAAATAAGATAAGTAGAATAAATACCAAGGTTAAAGAGTGCTGGGGTCAATTTGTTCAACTAAACCAGGGCTTCTCAACCATTTTTATCTATGAACCCTTTGATTACTATTTTATTCTGGTGGACCCTCATAGCCATTCTATTTATAGAAACTTCTTTCAAAATTCCTATTTCGTTTTTTACACATTAATTTGTGTAGGTTGAATGATGTAAATTGTTAGAGAAAGAAACCTGTTTCTTGCAATACATACATCTGAAGCAAAAGTTTTTCAAGGGCCCTTCAAAAACTATTGTGAGTCCTAAAGTTACTATTTTGTTGCATGGACCCCAAAGAATCTTATATGGACCCTCAGGGGCCATATGGACCATGATTGAGAACACTGAACTAAACCCTTCAAAGTGGCCCAATGCACACATACACTTTCTCAGCCCTCAACCTTTGAACCAACAGAACATCCTTGATGTATCAGATGATGGAGAGGGCTGCACCCATTCTAAGCTGACACTCATTTTCAGTTGAGTGGATACAGCAATGTGAAATGAACAGCTTTTCTCAAGAACACCTTGTATCAGCCGGTCCAGGAATCAAACCTGAAACCTTATGATCATAAGTACAACACTGACCACTAAGGTATATGTCTTCACACATACAGTGTGTATTTGTGTATATGCGCACATGTGTATGTGTGTATATGTTAGCTGCTACAAGGGTAAGGGTGACGTGTGCATGTGTATGGGTGCATAATTGTTAGCTGCTACACAGGTAAGGTTGATGCATTAGATAGAAGCAACTTTAGAGGCATCATACTTTTGGATCAGATGATGAAAATTACAGAGAGAGTTATTGCCCAATTAATTAAGAGCAGAATTAGGCTAGAGAAAATGCAGTTCAGCTTTATCTGGAGAAGAAGCACTACTGATGTTTTTTTCATAGTCAGTCAACTGCAAGAGAAGTACTTAGCTAAGAATAAGCCATTATACCTGGCATTCATTGATCTAGAGAAAGCCTTTGATAGAGTTCCTCGTTGTGTTATATGGTGGGTTCTGAGGAGACTAGGGATAGATGAGTGGTTGGTCAAAGCTGTACAGACCATGTACAAAGACACTGTCTTTGTACAGTAATGTGAGAGTTAACCACAAGTACAGTGAAGAATTTGGTGTACAGGTATGGGTTCATCAAGGCTCAGTCCTTAGTCCCCTCCTTTTCAACACTGTCCTCCAGGCCACAACAAAGGAATTCAAAACCAGCAGCCCCTGGGAACTACTGTATGATGATGATCTTACCCTCATAGCAGATTCCATATAAGAGCTAAAAGAAAAATTCCAGGTGTGGAAGCAAAACCTGAAATCTAAGGGCCTTAAGATTAACTTAGCAAAGACTAAGGTCCTAGTAAGCAAGAAAACTGACAGGGCCCTACCACCTCCTCGGGTAGGTGGCCTTGTTTGATTTGTAGGAAAGGTGTAGGTAAGAACTCCATATGAGGAATCCAGTGCAAGCTATGAACACAGAAGAGGTGCAATGAGTTAATTAGGAGGTTATCAGAGAATATAGTTTTCATATGTGGAAGATGCACAGGGTCCATAAAAACTTTAGATACTTAGAAAATCGATTTTCTTAAATGCCCTGGTGGTTCATTAGAGGAAATAGATAATTTCTGCTACCTGGGGGACCAAATTAGTAGTGGGGAGGATGCACGGAGAGTGTGATAG
Organism: Octopus bimaculoides; assembly: GCF_046866305.1. NCBI lineage: Eukaryota > Metazoa > Mollusca > Cephalopoda > Octopoda > Octopodidae > Octopus > Octopus bimaculoides. The sequence continues at coordinate 48,772,847 of NC_142937.1, read as the reverse complement.
CTAGAATAAGAATAAGATGGAGGAAATTCAGAGAGCTGTTACCTCTGTTGACCACAAAAGGTTTCTCTCTCAGAGTGAAAGGAATATTGTATGATGCATGTATATGGACAATAATTCTACATGGTAGTAAGATGTGGTCCATGAATGCGGAGGACATGTGAAGGTTAGAAAAGAATGAGGCCAATATGCTCCGCTGGGTGTGTAATGTAAGTGTACATGTTTAACAGAGTGCCAGTGTTCTGAGAGAGAAGTCAAGCATAAGAGGAATTTGTTGTTGTGTGCAAGAGAGAAAACTGTGCTGGTTTGGTCATGTGATGCAGATGGATGCTGACAGTTCCATAAAGAAGTACTGATCTCTCAAAATGGATGAAACATGTGGAAGCAGGAGACCCAGGAAGACATGGGATGAAGTACTGAAAAACAACCTCAGGAAGCTAAGCCTTTCAGGTGAGATGACAAAGGACCAAGATACCTGGCACCTTGCACCTACTCAAGAAGACCTGTACCCTGCAGCAGAGGTGTTAAGACCAATCCTTTTGGTTGTGTAAAGCACCCATGGCAGTACCACATAAAAGCACCCATGCAGTGCCATGTAAAAGCACTTGTGTAGAAACACATAAAAGCACCCATATGGCAACAAGCAAAAGCACCTGTGTGACATCATGCAAAAGTGCCTATGCAGCATTACATAAAAGCATCTATACAGTGCCACATAAAATTGCACAGGTGGTGCATGCAGCACACTCTGTAAAGTGGATGGCATTAAGAAGGGTATCCAGCTGTAAAAACCAGGGTGCAGATCTTGCCAGCTCTGGTAACACCATCTAACCCATGCCAGCATTGACAACAGACGTTAAATGATGAAAATATGTCTTTTATCTTTTACTTGTTTCAGTCACTAGATTGTGGCCATGCTGGGGCACCACTTTGAAGGATGATTTTAATTGAACAAATCACCTCCAAGACTTATTTTCAAAGCCTAGTACTTATTCTACCGGTCTCTTTGCCAAACTGCTAAGCCACAGGGGTGTAAACACACCATGTGTATGTGCGTGTATATATCATGGCACTCCATCGGTTACAACAATGAGGGTTCCAGTTGATCCAATCAATGGAACAGCCTACTCATGAAATTAATGTGCAAGTGACCGAGCACTCCACAGACACGTGTACCCATAACATAGTTCTCAGGGAGATTCAGCATGACACAGAGGGTGACAAGGCTGGCCCTTCGAAATACAGGTACAACAGAAACAGGAAGAAAAAGTGAAAGTTGTGGTGAAAGAGTACAGCAGGGTTCACCACCACCACCCCCTGCTAGAGCCTCATGGAGATTTAGGTGTTTTCGCTCAATAAACATTCACAACGCCCGGTCTGGGAATCGAAACTATGATCCTATGACTGCAAGTCTGCTGCCCTAACTACTGGGCCATTGTGCCTCCACATATATATATATATATATATATATATATATATATATATATATATATATTACACACACACATATACATACATGTGTGTACTTGTATTTGTGTGTATTCATTCTTTCATTCAAAATCCATCTTTCCCTGTTTTTTGAATAGGGATTTTGGAACAGTAAGATTTTCTGGCCAGACACTCTTCCTGTCACCAACCCTTACCCATTTTTCAAGATAAGGAATTTTTATAAAGATATCTTCAGAAGTATAGAGCAATTGGTCATTTTGTCAACATCATTGTTTCAATCAAGCACGTTTGGAATATTAACATTCATGCCCCTTTGCATACATATACTCACATCATACCTGCATACATACTCAATAGTTACAGGTTATTATTTATAGCTTTAGCTATAAAGTAGTAAGTTCAGTTATTAAAAATGAATTATATATATGCGTGTGTGTTTTCCAAGATTCCTGCAGTCTCCATCCACCAAATTCACTCACAGCCAGGGAGCAGAAGATACTCAAGATGCTATACAGTGGGATTGAACCTGAAACCACATGGTTGTGAAGTGAAGTTCTTAACCACACAGACAATTCCGACATCTATCATATATACATATATATATATATATATATATACACACACAAACACATATATATATACACACCCATTTATGCATATACACACAGACTTCTGTATGTCTATAAATGTGTCAGTCATGGAATCATTTGATACATAAACACAGGTATAATGACATTAAATGCTGTACAATGCATACGTGAGACAACAAAAGTCTGAAATAATTCTCATTCATCTTCACTTCATTGCAGCAAATCTCAGCTTAACTTGTTGAAAACTAGTTCATACATCTCTCAACTTCTACACTTAAAGTGTTGTTCTAATTTGACATCAGACAGATTTGCTTGATATTTGAATCTTAAGAACATGGGTTTAGAAAATAAGGACTCACACTGATGTATACAGATGACATTTTCAAAATATATTTTCTCAACATTCACTACTTATTCTATTACGTCTTATCATTCGTTTGTATTCTGAAAATGTGAATTGTTTTTCAAGAGCATTTAAATGATGTACTATAGGTTTATAATTTCCATTTTCAAATCATTAGTGATCACAGGAAAGGTGAAATAATTGACATCTTGTCATTATTCATTCAAGTAAAATGATTAATAGTGTAAAATGAAATGGAAAGTGAATAATTCAGAAAATTCATGAAAGTCATTCAATATTTAATTCAAGCAGGAATGAATGTTCATGATGATGGGAAGCAGGAATGGGAGGGGGGAGAGAATTACATAGTCACTCAATCAGCATATTAGAAATAGCAGCCAAATCGTCCTTTCAAATCATACTCTGCTGCAAGGGTTCTCAAATTGGGGATGATATTGACACAACTGACTTTAAGTAAATCAACAACCAATTATGAACATTGGTCTGTACAAATTGATATTTAGAAGAAACTTTTACATTGACATCCTCCAAATTAAGTGAAGTGTGACAATGATTTTCTGTAAATGTATATTATTTATGGGGAAAAAGTTTCACTTTGAGAATCATGTTAACATAATCTCAAAATTTTAGAATTCATTGAAAACTGTCATTAAGTTCAGCTTAATTGCTAAATGTCCAAGATTAAACAAGTTTTATCAACTATTTTTCATTTACAGATTATAGGCAACTCCCTCATTGCGGAAGCATTGTGTTCATAAAAATTTTGAGTGTGGCATGTGGTAAGTAGTTTGTTTCCCTACCACATGGTCCCAGATTCAGTCCTGCTGTGACACCATGGGCAAGTGACTTCTACTGCAACCCAAAGTCAACAAAAGCCTTAAGAGTGGATTTGGTAGCTGGAAACTGAAAGAAGTATGTCATATATGTATATACATTTATATGAATATATTTATGTACATGTGCCTTTGTGTTTGTCTCCCACCACTGCCTGATAACTGGTGTTGGTTTATTTACTTAGCAGTTTGACAAAGAGACTGATAGAATAAGTACCAGGCTTTAAAAAATAAGTAGTAGGGTTGATTCGTTTGACCAAAACACTTCAAAGCAGTGCCCCAGCATGGCTGCAGTCCAGTGATTGAAATCAGTAAATGGTAAGATAACCTGGAATTTCATCAAGTGAAATGTAGTTTCTCTTTAAATTTGCACTCATTGACTTTCATATAGCATAAAAGTCAACAGGGAAAATAGGTTTCATAGTTCAGTGCTCTACTTTATGGCATAATGTGCAAGAACACAGTGCTTCTGAAATTCAGGAAATACTTGTAAAATATAATTTGTTTATAGATGACAGGAATTGTGACATGGCTAGGCCTTTTAATTACAGGCCCATGATCAAATTATAGTGTAATTTGGCTGAGTATTCCATAGATATATGTGGTCTTAATGTAATTCTGGGACAAAATCAGTGTGGCACATGATGGACATAGCTACAGTTTCAATTGAATGTTTCTCAAAGATTAAGAAAAATACACCATTCGCTGAATAAATTGTGGAAAATCACAGCAAAAGTAAACTAAATATCAAATGAATAATTCTATTGACAAGGAGCTGTGGATTACTGTGGGTCACAGGTTTCTTCATTCCACCCCCTTATTGGTTACATATTTGGTGTGAGACTAGGTTGGCTCTTTAAATTAGTTGTAATTCATTTGGCACGGTTCCACACAGTTTCTTTTTAACCAATGCTTTGGCCACCTGATAGATTAACTACTAAGTCACTCACCAATGTGATTCATCCTCTGATACCCAGACATTCTCTGTCCCATCTCTCTGCCATTTCTTCTGCTGCTATACGGCTTCTGCTCCTTGCAATTAGCTGAGCTCACCTCACCTACTCTCAAACGTTGCCGTCTCACTTACCTCTTCTCTTCTCATCATCCTTCTAATGTCCACCACCACCTCACACCCACCTGAGCAAAATACTTTACATTCTGAGTTCAAATTCCACCTAGGTTGACTTTGCCTTTCATCCTTTGAGGGTTGATAAAATAAGTACTAGTTAAATGTGTAACCAGTTCACTTGATCATACAACTGGAGTGGTCATCCTAGAAACAGATGAAGATCCATCTCCTTTAGTTTGTGTTTACTTATACACATCAGCAAATGAGCCAATGAGGTACTCTTTGTATGGTTGTTCAATTTGCTAGAAATAACAGCCAAATCTCCCTCACACTATGCTCTAACATTTTTAAAATGAAGGATACATTAAATAATGTTGTCCTACATCTGCAATAAAAATACAGAATGGCTCATTCTGGCCTGGCTTGGGTTTAAACTGAAAGGCATTCATTGCAATGAATAGAAAACTTCACAAAATATATGTAAAATATATATGAAAAATATGTATGATATTAAGACAATCAACGAAAAATATCTACAATAAAATTTTAATTGATAAATATAAATTTTTATCAAAACAAAACACGTGGGTAAAGTAAATCTTGTGGTGTGAAGTGAAACACAACACAATATGCGATTGTCATAGTAACAAGCTGTTAATGCTTCGCTGTCTGTTAATTGGCTAAAACTACCCAAATTTTCCCAGCTTTAATTCCAAATAACATCAGATTCTTTAATTTACAAGATTGGTAAACCAAGTAATTAGTTGATCATAATCAAAATTCAGAGTTGCATCGATACATCAAAATTGAAAGCAATCTGAGCAAAGTTAAAGGAGGCTGATTCTGTGAATCAATTTAACTAGATCCAAAGGACCCATGAGATGGTTTTGTTTACTAGTTAAGACCCCTTTAATTTCATGTCATTATTGATCAAGCAGACCTATGTTCAAAGGCATTGCAGCTGTGACCAACCAGTCTTTTATCCTGGTATTGTTTATCTAGAACTACATTATTCAATGAGTCCTGCTAGTTTTAAGATGGGAGGATGTTGTTTGAGGAAGATTTAGTTATTATTTTTCACAAGTTGAGTGACCATAAAAAGACTTCCTCATTGGCCCACAGTTACAGCATTGATGGTGGTGGATCCAGTGTTGGAGGTAATGATGAGCATTAAGTAGTTCAATCAACAGACTTACTTATTTGTTAAACTAATTTATTATGTTACTGATTTATTCCATACATGTTCCCTTATTGTAATTCTCAGACAGAATTAGTGATGTAATGTGTGTCAAGGCCAGACTGTTCAGTAACAAGAACAATCCATCTGACAGACTTTCACAGGCTTCTAGTTTTACTCACAAGACTTGGGTCAACCCTCAACTGTTTTCTATGTAGGGTATATTTTCATTCCACTGGTCCTCAACCACTGAAGGCTGAAACTATAAGACATTTAACCCTTTAGCATTTAAACCGGCCATATCCGGCCAAAAGTATTCTGCCTGTTTTATGTTCAAACTGGCTAGATCTGGTCTCTCACACCAACCCTACAATATTGTTTTAAAAATTAACAGCTACCTCATCAAAATCTCATAGCTACAAGATAATGTGTGATTAGTTCAAAACAATATAGATGAAAAAGCATTCATTTTAGCAGAATAATGCGAACACTAAAGGGTTAATGAATTGGAAATTGTAAACAAAGACACTGTTTTTACCCAGACAGTGTTAATGAGGATGTGTGGAATAACATCCACATACACACTCACACAAACAACAAACTTCTTATTTTCCATCACCCAATTCCATTCATAAGACATTGCTTGTCTCGAGGCTATAGTAGTCAAGGGTATCACACAGTAGGGATTGAGCCCAGAACCATATAGTTGATAAGAAAACTTCATAAACACACAGCCATACCATTAGCTTAGATATTTAAAAAATAACCTCCTCACAAATAAGAATCATAGAAAAAACTTTAATATACATAACATAGAAATAGTTATGGGGCCTGTACCTCTCTTATTGATCAAATATTACATCAAAAAGTAAAATAAAATAAATCAACTAGTTAAAAACCAGTTCTTGGTCACAAATCATCATTAACAATTAAGCTGACTAATTAATTATAATCTAGTGAAATGTAGTCATTTCAATAGTTCTAGGACAGAACTGGGAAGTGTGTTGATCAAACACCTTACTAACAATTCTATGTTTATCTTATTAAGTACTATTGTGACAGACAGGAAGAAATAGACACTATTTATTCTATTGGTACCATTTTTATAAGACATGCACAATCAAAAATAGGAAATTGCATTCATGTAGCAGCAGCAGAAGAAAATCAATAGAGAGTGAGGGAATAGCATTTCTTCAAATCTTGTTAGTGAATGAATTATTCACAGAGCAAGAATGCAAATGTTTAAGGGGTTTACTTAAGTCCATATGCCAATGAAATGTTGCTGTGTAGGTTCAACAAACATGGCTGTGTTATTTCAAAACTCACTTCCCAATCACATGGTTTCAGACTCCATTCCACTGTGTGTAGTACTTTCTCCTACTATAGCCTTGCACTGACCAATGTCTTGTGAGTAAAATCTGGTAGATGGAAACTCTACAGAAACGTGTGTGTGTGTATGCATGCATGCATGCATGTACCTGCACATTGTATCGTCACATAGAAATCATTTGACTGCAACTGTAAACATCTTCCATATGACCTGTGGTTCATTGGCTGCAACTCTGAACAACTCCAATATGTCCTGTGACTCAGTAGTCTAATGACCAGTAGATAAAAAAATACCTTATTTGAAAAGCAAGTATTGGTCAATGACATGAAAAACATCCACCTGCAGGAGTTTCATTCAATATCCAACCCATGCCAGAATGGAAAAAGCAAATGTAAAAAGGGGGCAAAAATCTTCTGCTATAGCCCCAGATGGACCAAAGTGTTGTAAGTGAATGTGGTTCATGGAAACTGGAAGACTGTCATGCATGCATGTATGTACAAATATGAATGTGTGTGTGTGTGTGTGTGTATAATCTTTTTGTAACAGTTATAATTATGGCAAGCAGTGCTGCTGTTTTCAGTACTCCTGTCAACAAATCATTTAGTCACTTCATGCTATCACAGCCATGAGGAATAAGAGATCTCTTACTTGAAAAGCAGGTAAAGGTTAGCATCAGGAAGAGCATCTGTCTGTAAGACAATGCCTAACATAATAACATAGTCAACCAATACATGCAAGCATAGAAAATCATCATTACTATCATCATTGTTTAACATCTGTCTTTCATGCTAGCATGGGTTGAAATGTTTGACTGGATCTAATGAGCCAGAGAAGTGCATCATGCATGTTTTGGCAAGGTTTCTATGACTAGATGCTCTTCATAAAATCAAACAAGCACACTTTATAGAGTGTACTGGGCACTTTTTTGTGGTGCCAGCAGCAGTGGAGTAGCCATGTAATTTAAAAGACTAAAGGTCTGTCACAACTAAACAGGAGTACAATAGACAGAAAGGGAGCTTTATGTGCTGAAAGGAAGGGTAGGAACAAATTTCTTGCTGTAGAGAAGATACATGGTTATTTCATGTAATAAGAGTGTATGAGAGTAATTAGAGTGGGGGATGATAAGAGAGGTAAAGATGGTAATAAGAAGTAAAAGAACATGAATTTTTTTTTTAAATGTAAAACAAATGAACAATCCAATGTGTGTGTGTGTGTGTGTGTGTGTGTGTGTGTGTGTGTGTGTGTGTGTGTGTGTGTGTGTGTGTGTGCGCGTGTGTATATGTGTGTGTATGCATGCATATGTGTGTGTGCAAGCAAGTTTGTAATACTGCTCTTTTTCTCTTGTATCCACTGTTTATAAACAAAAGCATCATTGTTCATAAAGCTGTGTTGTTCTCTTGCAGTCCACCACTAAAAGCATATCCTGGCTTCTTCACATGTCCTGACATGTTTTGTGATCTTTGTAGACAAAAAGGTCCATTCAAACAGCGTTGATTGTTTTCATTTCTCTCCAGGTAACTATATCCAGGCTGTTTATTTTTTGCTAGACTGGGAGACTATTACCCTGCTTGGAAAGAGATAAGGGTAAGCACCAGGAAGGGCATCTGGCTATAGGAAATACTACCCCAACTTAGTCTCATTTGACCCATGCAAGCAAGGAAATCTAGACACTGAGACAATGACATAAGATATATGTGTGACATAGTATATGTACAATATGGTATATGTGTGTATGTTTACACAGTATGTTTGCATGTATGTAACAAGCCCGTCACTAGGTACTAATCACAGAGACTCAGCAAGTGGTACTTGTGTTGTACAAGTGTTTTTCATTATAATCCTTTGATGTACAGAGGTCTCTTTATTGTGACCTCATTTGTCATTGTCTACTGAAAGTCTTATGATAACGGATAACGAGTGTAGATTAGCCAGCTGGAAACATACAGTTATGCAGTGGGACTGAATGGTCATCTGAGAGGTCAAAGAAAGTCAGTAATACCATAAGGAAGCAAAAAAGAAATGGCTATCATCTGTGAAGATGGAACAATTACCATGCATGCATGCATGTGTATGTATGTATATATGTAACATTCATTACTAGCAATTAAGGAAAATTTAGTATCAGCATGTATCCTACTTTCATTAATGGCTTTAGATATCTTCTTGCCCACCTCCTGCCCTTTGATCCAGCAGAACAGTCAGGATAGTACTATAGAATGAACAGCCAAGTTTATCTCAGCAAGATTTGAACTCAGAGCAGAAGGAACCAGAATAAGTATTGCAAGACATTCACCTGACACACTAATGACTAAGCAAATCGACCACCCAATCATCAGCTGATATAACAAAAACTTGCAATGTGCACTGGAGCAGTAACTGTTATTAATAAATTAATGTCCAGTGAACACAACTGATATATAGATAATAAATATCATTATAAAAAGGTTAGCAAAAGCTATCTAAAAGATTAATTTTAAATTTCATAGAAATATGTTAAAGAAGGGCACTTCATAGCTTTGAAAAAAAATTGAACTGTAGGTAAATTATATAAAAATTTTGACAAAGTAGACTATATAATATTTACCTTAAATCATTTCAAGAGATACATTGTTTTTTCTGTATATAGACTGGTTAAAAACTAAATATCTCTCAAGCTCTCTTCAGGAAAGAGAAGTTTGAGAAACAGCACTTAGATATGATTTCATAGCATGGAGATAAGAGATAGATCTCTCTTTGAATAAGACAGCAGATTTCGTATGTGTTCCTAAGCTCAATGAACTGAGGTAATATTGTGTTATATCTAGAAACAACAAAATACAAACAGTGAATTTAAACTCAACATCCTTTGATGATTAGCCTATAAGTTTGTCCAGTTGGTTATCTCATCTCAACACAGATTTTAACTTAATTTTTATTAATCACTGAAATTTTCTGATTTTCTGCTCTCCTGTGTTGGTCCTTTTACTGAACAATTAAAAATTTCTTTAAACCATTTTTTTTTTTTTGCTCTTTAAAAAAGCAAAATCAGCTCCAGAACAATTAATTTTTCAAAGTAAAACTGGCATTTGATTCCTTTATTTTTAACTTGGCAAGCTTCGTGATCAATTTGTCCTGACACTTAGCCTAGCAAAATTAAACTGAACTACTACTTGACTAAACTCAAGTGAAGCATATTAAATCAGTTAGGGTTAACTATGTATCTACACTTGTATGTGCAGGTGTGTGGCTTAGTGTATAGGGTGTTTGGTTCACGATCATAAGGTCATGAGTTTGATTCCTGCGAGCACATTGTCTCCTTGAGCAAGACACTTTATTTCACATTGTTCCAGTCCACTCAGCTGGCAAAAATGAGTAATGCCTGTACTTCAAAGGGCCAGCCTTGTCACATTCTGTGTCATGCTGAATCTCCCTGAGAATTACATTAAGGATACGCATGTCTGTTGAGGGCTCAGCCACTTGCACATTAATTTCACAAGTAGGCTTTCTATTAATCAAGCCAACTGGAACACTCATCGTCATAACTGACAGAGAGCCAGGGCATGAGCAGGCAAAGTTTCCATTTTGAGGAAGACTAGCAACTACCTATGCATACAAGCCTCTCTCCACAGAAATGGCAAAATGAGGGCCTATACCCCTTGACACTAGTGCCATTGCTGTCAGGGTACTGAGAGTGAGAACAGATACTATAATGCGCAACAAAAATCTAACAATACACCATTCACTGCTCTGGATTGGCACTTTATTGTACCAGCCCCAGAAGGAATAAAAGACAATGTTGACCTCAGCAAGATTTGAACTCAAAGCACAGACAGTCAGGACCAGTACAACAAGGCTGTCTTTATTCAACATTCTTACAACTGCCAAATCGTTACAGAAGCACACAAAATACAAATGTGTACATTGTCTAAATTGCAGCTTGTATTATTTGAAGACCAACACTAGTAGTGCCCTATGCCATTAAGGATCCAGCTATGAAGCAGTTTTACTAGGGATTTCAGTTAATCTATCCCAATCTTATTGGTTACTAATAGTGTTAGATTTTTTTGTTTTTCTTCTGCTGATATCAAAAGATAGTCTGTCATATTCCATCATTCTGTATGTCAATAGAAGGGATGGGACAATTTATACAGGTTGTAACTATTATTTAGCAAAGCATTAAATACAAATAGCCAGACTGAATAAACAATAAAACATCTCTAGCTGTTTTTAATGTATCAACAGTATAAACCTTTTCCAATGGTTTTCAACATCAAAAGATTAAAGCTACATTTCTCATTGCCCAATCGATATGAGGATCAATACAATTCATCAATAGCAAATACATTTATCAATGTTCCACTTGGAAAGATTTAAATTGATGTTACTAGAAACCAATTGGGCAGTGGTGACATTAAAATCACAAGGCCTTGGTTAAAAACACTGGTGTCTATACAAAAAGAAAGGCAAGTTATTCAATTAAATGAATAGTTATTGGAATGGAACATCTGGTTCCCCCTCATATTTTTAGTTAACTACTTTGCACTTAAATTACCCTTGTACCTTGGTGACTTATATTACTTGTTTGAATATTATTTGTACATTGTAAAGCAGTTTGTCTAGGCTTATAGATTTAAAATAACAAATAAGAAATAGTTCCATCATAATACTTCCACCTATAAAAAGTATTGCACTGAAAACAGTCATTACCCAACATTGGCAAGTAAATCAGACTTTATAAATTTTCATTACTCCATTTTGCATGTATCTTCTCATTCATAAGTAACAGCTATTGTTCTAATTCTCAAGTGACATTTTAACTCACATGAATACAAGCTTCCCATAAAATATGTATTATTCATATATATCACATTATAGTCAACTGATTGTTTGCCATCTTTTACCAGTTTTCTGTTTATACAAGTCTCATTGTGTGTCATTTTCTATGGTCATCCCAAAAGCAAGCTGAGATAAAAAGTGACAAGAAGAGAAAAGAATAGAAATTATTTTGAAGAAGACAACCAGTTGTCCATGCATGCAAGTCTCCTATTTCCTTTGCCACTGATATTGTCCAAGGGAAAGAGAAGGTCCAATACAACTTGCACAACTGTTGTCACAGGTATTACAGTTAAATGGCAAAGAGCCAGAACTGATGCTGCAAGAGATTACACCCAACACTTTCACAGTCTCTCTCCCTCTATAATCACTTGGAAAAGTTTTAATTGATACTGCTACAGACAAACTACTGTGGGCAGTGGTGACATTAAAAACACAAGTCCTTGGTTAAAAACACTTGTGTCTGTACAGTGAAAATCAAGTTATTCAATTAAATGTACAATTATTGAAATGAGATGTCTAGTTCCCTTTGTCTTTGAGAAAGGGGACCATCATCATCAGGAAATGAACAAAATAAAATTATGCTTACATATTTTTGAAGCAGAAAATACATGTCCAACCACCACTGAAGAGAGCAACACGGCAGTTTTTGCACATCTTGAAATGACAGTTTGGGCATATTTCACCCTTGTTAAAAATAACGCCCAGTGGAGAATGACAACGGGCACACAATCGGGATGAATCATCTCCATCTCGTAAAATTCCTTTCATACGAATGTCCTGGATTTCATTTTTCAGCTCACTAGAAAAGAGCAGAAACAAAAGTAAAAATTAGATTTGCAGAACAATTGAAAAATATCATTTATGATAAAGATGTTCAAAGAAATATTTATAAGTAACACATAAAGAAATCATTTCCTGTAAAGAAAATGGTTGGCACTAGAAATAACTTTTACAGGAGTCTATTAAAATAAAGTCAAAATAAAAGTAAAACTAAAATAGTGATCAACAAATCAACTGTGGAGTGGAAAAAGATCAGTCATGGATATTCTTAAAACCAAATCATTAAATCTGACTCCAGAAAGTTTCAAACTTCAAAACCGCATTCCTCTTTGGTGGCAAATAAAAGAAATCATTATTACTATTATTAATAAGGCAGCGAGCTAGCAGAATCGTTAGCACGTTGGATAAAATGCTTAGTGGTAATTTGCCTGTCACTACCTTTTGAGTTCAAATTCCACCAAGGTTGACTTAGCCTTTTATCCTTTTGGAGACAATAAATTAAGTACCAGTGAAACACTGGGGTCGATGTAATCGACTAGTCCCCTCCCTGCAAATTTCAGGCCTTGTGCCTATAGTAGAAAGGATTATTATCATTATTAATAAAGCGGCAAGCTGATAGAATTATTAGAATTCAAACTCCAGTGAGATCAACTTTGCCTTTCATCCTTTCAGAATTTATGAAATAAGTACCAGCTGCACACTGGAGTCAATGCAATCAACTAGTGCCCTATAAATTTCAGGGTCTTTTTGCCTATAGTAAAAAAGATTATTATTATTAATCAGTAAAGTAGTACATAAGATTAAATAGCTAACAGAATTTGAAGTTTAAATCCCACTAGTACTGATTTTGCACTTCATTCTTCTGTGGTTGATAGAATAAGTCCCAGTTAATTACTGATGACAATGGAATCAAATGTTCTTGTGGCCTATGTTGTTATTATTATTATCATTATTATTATTATTATTATTATTATTATTATCATTATTATTATTATTATTATTATGAGGACTCATGCCCTAGTAGTTAAGGTGTTGCACTCATGATTGTGAAATCATGGTTTCAATTCCTAGAGCAGGCGATGCATTGTGTTCTTGAGCAAATCACCTCATCTCACATTGCTCTGCAATCACTTCAACACCTGACACATCGTGCATTGTTCACCTGTTCAGGTAACATCAATTTGATCAAGGGAGTGGGGTCAATGTAATCGACTTAGACCCTGCCCTGAAATTTCTGGCTTGTACCAAAATTTGAAATCATTATCAATAATAACAACGATATTTTATTCAATATATGTCAGGCTTTGTGCAAATTATAAGAAGCCACAATTTCAAGAAAGGGGTCAGTATTTTAACAAGTGAAGCAGGATGGAAGTTTCAGTTTACTCTAAAAGTATCCACACACACACACACACACACACACACACACACAGGCATGTGAGTCAACAAATTTCATACAACAAAATAAATAGTTAGGTTCAATATCACGACTGACTCTGCATCAACAATGACAATGATTTTTATTCTATTTAAATAGGTTAATGACCAAGAGAGAGTTGAGTAAAGTGATTGCATCAATCAAACTTCTTGTTTTTTTTTTATTATTATAAATGACCCCTACACCCAACAAAACTTGAAGTAAAATTTATAGGCTTAGACTTTAAGTATTATAAGATATTATAATCTGGTACTGTACTATTTCACCCCCTATTGAATTCTTTTTTTTTTTTTTTGGTGCGTTATTTACACTAATTGATAACTGGTATTCTATTAACTTTAGGAGGATGATGGGTACAAAGTTCATAGCTCTTTATTCTTAACAGAATGGAGGAGCATGTGATAAGATGCAAATACACACACATGCACAATTATCTGTCTGTGCGCATGCATGTGTGTGAGTACACCTAAGCACTGCATACAATATCATTACTATTTAACTTCTCAGAGTGCTTGGTATTACTTGCTTTGGTTGATTCTGTGAGTCTTACATGCTCTGGTTGATTCTGTAACCGTAACCTATAGCCATAGGTCTCACAGAGTCTCTTTCTGCAAATTATAAGCTTTGGTACTTGAATGTTAACTTATTATTATTATATTATTATTATTATTATTATTACTATTACTATTATTATTATTACTATTATTATTATTACTATTATTATTATTATTATTATTATTATTATTATTATTATTATTAAAGCAGTAAGCTGGTAGAATCATTAGCAAAATGCTTAGTTGCATTTCATCTTTCTTCACGTTCTGATTTCAAATTCTGCCAAGGCTAACTTTGGCTTTTATCCATTCAGAGTCAATGTAATCAACATATATTAGGTTACTCTGTATGTATTACTTAAGTCTTTTGCTCCCTGTGGAGCATAGAACATCAAGGATTTTTCTCCACCATTCTTGGCTGTCGACTGTCCCCTCCCAAGTCTTGCTAGTTTTAAATTGTTATCAATGCTTCTGTAACTTTTGCTTTTTCAAGTTAGGGGTGTTAGCCCAATACAGACCATTTTTATTTCTGAGAAGAGGTGGTCCATATTAGTCTGACCTCAACCTTTTGACCTGTCCAGCATGAAAGGTCCTACCAGGAGCTTGCACCCTGCAGGGTCACTGACATACACAAACCACCACAACAAGGACTGGAGCTTGTGGTAGACTCTGCTTGTATGGTGCATTTTAATGTCAGTGAAAATCCAGCAATTATACTGGTTCTGATTTTTTTCTTAATTTCTTTTAATTCTTCAAACAGTTGCTTCATTTATATAAATTATTTTTCAATTTATGTTAAGCCCTTTTCATTCTAATGTTGATTTAATGTACTAATTTTTATTTCCAGAGAAATCAACTTCCTTCTTTTTAAAAAAACAATTTTCAATTTTCAATTTTCAAAATATTTTACAAAATATTTTTTTTTTTAATTATTTTGAACTTAAGCATTATTTTAGAGGATTTTTCTACCTTACTATCAAAGAAATAAAAAAGAAATAAACCATAAATAAAATAAAAACCCAAATGGAAATGATGAAGAGGGGCTTCTGCTTGCATTAAGTGAAGAAAAATATTCGACCCTACAAAAACTGTACTAAAGTGAAACCATGGTAACTGAACCCTATCTAAACCAAGGAACAAGTAAGTAAATAACTGTGAGCCTTTATAGATGAACCCAAGGCACAAAGACGCCTTAGGGAAAGAATGCCACTGGAAAAAATGAAGATGGAAATGGAACTTCTAAAATTGAGGGCTCAGATGAATGAAGATAAAGTGAAACCCATCGATGAAGAGATCAACCAAGAAATCAACAAAATGATGCAAGGTCCCAACCTAGAGAAGTTCTCAAAACTATGGAAAGAAGATTGTGACAAAGAAGAACTGAAATCCCTCCAACACTGGGAGAAAAGTGCCACTTGAATTTTAAACTATGTAACTGTCTTTCAAACAGAATACGCTTCCAACAACTATTTCCTAAAAATAAGAAACTCAAAACAACACTCTAACACAGGTTCAAACCCATCTAAAAAACAGAGCTATCTACCCTACCAAAAAAAAGAAGACTTAACCCTAACTTCATAACCTGCCTGCAAAACAACAATGGAAGTACCACAACAACAAACAAAGAAATAAGAAATCACTACCCACAGGATAGACATTACACTCATGCCCCATACAGAGATACCAACATAACTTTTATTCCAACAATCCGCTTAACCACGCATAACAAACCCATAGCACACGAAATAATTACCAACAATGACCCTCTAAAGCACCACATCTGTACATGGAATACAGGGACACACATTTCAATCCGCATCCTAGAACCCACCCCATAAATTATGACAACAGGGCACTACACAACAACAGGGGACAACTACATAACAGCTACCGTCCCAACCACCTCAATCACTTTTTAGACCCAGTACACAAACACAAGGATACGAGATAACACTAGACATACAGGAGAAACCAAAAGTTATAAAAGTCATCAATCTAACTCACAAAGAACCAACACTAGACCAAATCAACATACTCTTCAAAGGGCTCAAATTTACACCCACCCACCAATGTTCCAACTACAACAACACGAAAGAAGACATTGTGGAATTCTTGATGGGGAACTATATGACAAATACAACAAGGACAAATTGTTGGCCAGAAATAGAAGTAACTACACCCCTTGAAAAGGTAAGAACAAAATTCTTGACCGTTTCTAAGAACACATCACAAATTACCCATATCAACACATACACAGACAAAAATACAAGCCAAACTTCAGTAAGAAAGAATGGGCTGAGCTGAACAGATTAAAGGATGATAAAACAATAACAATCAAGGAGGTTGATAAAGGGAGTGCAGTAGTCTTAATGGATACAGTATATTATATAACTCTAGTGCTATCCATATTAGAAGACACAGCATTCTATGAAAAAGCCCAACACTACAGTCAGCAGAAAATAATGAGAAGTCTAAAAACTCTGATAAACCTATACAGAGAAGGGCTGACAAGGAATATGACTATATGACTAACTTCAAAACTAAATCCAGTCAATTGTATGGTATTCCTAAGAGACACAAACGTGAAAAAATAAGTAACGCAAGCAGGGGAACCACAGACATAATAGTCAAGGTACTTCCACCTAATGACCTCAAATTAAGACCTATAATAGCAGACCCCGCATGCGAAACTCACTGCCTCAGCAACTTTTTAGAAACCCTTTTAAACCTACTTCAAGCAGATCAAAAGTTACGTAAGGGACAACGTATATATGCTCAACCACCTCCCTGAAACAATAAAAGAAATCCTACTAGTAACCTTCGATGTAGTGAACCTGTATTCTAATATACCCCACAACCCAGGAATAGAGACAATGCAATTCTGGCGAGAGAATTACTTCAATGAACTCCCACACTGCATCAGAAGAGAATTCATAATAGAAGGGCAAAAATTCATCTTGGAAAATAACTTCTTCATATTCAATGACAGCTTCTATCAATAGAATTGGGGACTGTGATGGGTACAAGAATGGTCCTTCTTTTTCTAACCTAGTTATGGGGTACCTAGAAATCACTCTTTTTATCATAAGGTACTACAAAAATATGGAAATCCATTCTCCCTTTACATAGAAAATAACTGGAAGAGACTTCTAGATGACCGCTTCATTCTTTGGCATGAACATATAGAGAGACTTAAAGAATTTCAAGCACTTCTAAATGGACTTGACATAAACATTCAATTTACGATGGAATATAGCCATCAACAACTTCCATTCCTCAACATCCTCATTAAGAAATCCAACAAAAAATAGAAATAGACACATACTATAAGCCCACAGACTCCAAGCAATATCTACCATTCAACTCATACCACCTCAGACACACTAGAATGAATATCCCATTCAACCTGGCAAAAAGGATTTGCACTATAGTACCTGATACAAGGGACACACGACTATATGAGCTAAAGGATACACTCATCAACAGGAATTACTCACCATCACTAGTTGATATTGGTTTTCAACATACCCTACAACTCAACATCCACAAACTCAGACATTCCAAACTAAAGAATGAATTACAACCAAAAGCCCTACCATACATATCCACGCACAACCCCCAAAACAATAAGGCTTTCAACACCATCCTTCAGAACTAAAAAGGGACCATAGAATGAATCAAATCCTCCAAATTCACACCATTATAAAGAGCAAAAAACAACCCGTCAATGGAAAGTATTGTAACACAAGCTCAAGTACACTTGTCAACAACATCGAAACCAACAGTACAAAATGCAGAAGACCTAACTATGGTATATTTATTATTTACAGTGGAAAACAACTTCACATGTGCTCCAGAAAACCTGACATATGTGTTAACTTGCTCAGGGTGTCTAGAGTAATACACTGGTCAAACTGAAAACAGTTTATGCCAGAGGATGACCAGGCATAGATCCCAGATTAAAATATAGGAATACAGAAAAATAGCATTAAGTGAACACATCGAGATTTGCGCTACTAATGAACAACCCAGCTTTAGAATATTTCCCCCTCTATAAATTTAGGGACGATGCAACCTATAATCAAGCACATTAGCAAAGAATCATATTTTATCACAAAATATAAACCTCTTTTGAATGCTTCCACCACAGATGACACTACAACAAGGATCTTTACAGCTACAACCACAACAGGTCGCTTTTAAGTCAGTCTCTACTACTGAGTCATAGCACACCTATCTTTTTCTTTTTCTTCTTCCGCTCCTTCTTCTTCTTCATCTTCTCCTTCCTTAGCTGTTTCTGCTTAAGCCATCAAACTTCAGAAACTAATATTTCTCTGTACCCATAAACACTATTTTTTTTAGATCTGTTACTACCTACCAAGCCTTCACAAAGGCAATGAGAGAGACAGAAAAAAGGAAAATTTCCTACCTATTTGAAGACTGGAAATATTTACAAAACATTTCATTTGATTTTTTCTTCAATTGGTTTTTCTTAATTAATATCCACCTTTGTTTTACTCTTAGTTGAAAAAGTTGAAAAGACTGAAGCCAATACTAAACATTACAAAATGTATTTCATGATAAAATTGCTTTAACATTTTCTACCTGGTCTCACTTTCCTTATATATATATATATATATATATATATATCATCTGTAAAAACGTAAATCCAAAAGAAGAAGCACACTAAAAGTTGTAGAGCAATATATATTTAAAATAGGGAAGGCCAGTTAGTTTATGGGATTACTTTAGGTTTCCCGTCCATATTTTTAAGAGGTCTTGGGCCAATATGTTTTGGGATCTGATGATATGCCATAAAGCTAAACTCTTTATGGACAGGAAATTCAAGGTAATCTCATAAACCAACCCTCCCCATTTTTTATATAATACACACAGACACACACATATGTATGTGTGTGCCTGCCCATTGCAAAAGTGTACAATGCAGCTTATTAATTCAGAAGAGAAGGATCCATTGTAGAAGAGACAGAAAGAGAAAGCAACAGTGTTGCTATCTAGAAGTTGCAGCCTGTTGATGGTTAATTCTTTCCAGCCAGCTGATGAATAGGTTTCATTTTCTTTATTATATTTATGTTTGAAATGTGATCTATATGTTTGTGTTGTATCAGCTGGATACTTCCACATTCAAATATGAGAACAATATTCTAATGAACTTTGTATAAGATCAGCAGCTAAAGTATTTCCGGTCCCTAAAGAGAAAACCAAGCATATTGGATGCAGTTTTGTCAATGTGAGAGACATGTGGTCACCATGAAACACCCTTAGGGATTTTAATGTCTAGCACATTTGTGTGCTCTATGCTTGATGTTGTTTATAACTTAGAAAGAAGCAATTCAAAAGCAAAAGGTTCTCATGCCAAATATGATCAGACAACATGTCTTATATCAAATACAACACCATCAATTCTATTGTAGTTCTCAAAGGCAAGGGACCAGTTTCAAGTGGCAGTCTCAGCAAATTGGCAGTCATTAAAGCATCAGAAAAATTGCTTGCAGTATCTAGGCAGGTTTCTCATGTTCTGAGTTCAAATTCTGTTCAAAAGTCAACTTTGCCTTTTGTCCTTCTGAGTTTTATAATGTACCAGTCAAAGATAATGGACAAGTGAAATTATTATAACAGTGAAAGAGATTTCTTACAGTATTTCTTTTGGCTCTTTGTATTCTATGATCAAATCTTGCTGTGGCCTAATTGAGCTGTTGACTTAATCTGTCATCCAGTTTCACATCACCACCTGGTCCTTGAATGCCTTTAGTGGAGCCTACTCTATGGCAACCATTCAGGCCAACTGGGTTTCTAGTTTAAGGTAACTTCCGCTGTCAGACTCTACAGTCTCAGAGGCCCTATAAAAAGTTATGGACATTGCACCTCCGACCCAACAAAGCAATAAAAAAAGGAATTCTTTCAAATCTGGCCCAAAGTCACTAAGTTTTTGACAGGGAGGGTGACAAGTCGATTATGTCTACTTGATTAGTACTTATTTTATCAACCCCATAATGACAAAAAGCAAAGTCAACCACAGAGGAATTTGAACTGAAAATTGAAACAAATATCACAAAGCATTTTTCTAAAGCTCTAACAATTCTGCCAGTTCAACACAGAGTAGTAATTCTTTCTATAGGCATAAGGGCTGAAATTTTGGGGGAGGAGCTAGTTGATTACATCGACTGCAATGCTCAACTGGTACTTTATTTTATCAACCCTGAAAGGATGAAAGGCAAAGTCAACTTCAGCAGAATTTGATGAAATGCTGCGAAGCAATAAAAATAAGAAGAAAAGCAATCTCTAGTAAATCCAATTTTTCAGAAATCCCATTGTCAATCACTGAAGAGAAAACAGATTCAAAGTAATAAAGAGGTCGTATATGATTATTTCTATCACCTTCCAGGTGTCGGGAATGAAAGCAGCAAGCTAACTGAGTCAAAATATTCTTTTGGAAGGAACACGCTAACATGTTTTCACTGGTGTCAATAAAAGGAGACAGATTGAAGAAGCAGTTGATGAAAGGAAATGATAAACAGGGAAAAAAACAATAACTGAAGAAATCTCTTCATAGCTCAAAAGTGATTCTTTTAAAACTTGCTTTCATTGTAGATTTTCAACAGCAACTAGCTCACTGTGAACAGAAAATTGACCTTACAAACGAGTGTTAAGAAGTTGATACATTTTCAACATGTGCACTAATTTATCAAGGAAAAAATGGTTATATTTTTGGTAATTAATTACTTTTTATTTTTCCCTCGTTTTATTCTCAAATTCATAATATCAATATGTAACTTGATTAACTAATTTCATAAATTACTTTCCCTCTTTTGTCATATAATGCAGGGTCATTGCCTTTGGCATAATACAAAACAGTTGTTCTTATTTCTTTTACCTGTTTCAGTCATTTGACAGTGGCCATGCTGGAGCACCACCTTTAGTCAAGCAAATCGACCCCAGGACTTATTCTTTGTAAATCTGGTACTTATTCTATCGGTCTTTTTTGCCGAACCGCTAAGTTACGGGGACGTAAGCACATCAGCACCGGTTGTCAAGTGATGTTGGGGGGACAAACACATACACACAAACATATACACACACATACATACATACATACACACACACACACACACACATATATATATATGTGTGTGTATGTATATATATATATATATATATATATATATATATATATATATATGACAGGCTTCTTTCAGTTTCCATCTACAAAATCCAGTCACAATCAGCCCGAGTCTATAGCAGAAGACACTTGCTCAAAGTGCCATGCAGTGGGACTGAACCCGAAAACATGTGGTTGGTAAGCAAGTTACTTACCACACAGCCACTCCTGCACCTACATATTTATATAGATTATATTTATGGAAATTTTCTATCATTAAACTTGTCTTCTAAAACAGGCGCAGTCACAGGAATTTTTCGAAGGGAGCACACAAAGTCAGAAGGGAATACAATTTCAGGAGAAAAGGGTGTAATAACATTATTTAGAAGGTTGCACTTCTTTTCTTGAGGGAGGCACGAGCCCCTCATCCACCCCACCCTCCTGGGTTAGCCCTTGTAAAGCATATTTCGTTTGTGTTA
This sequence comes from Octopus bimaculoides, assembly GCF_046866305.1. Classification (NCBI taxonomy): domain Eukaryota; kingdom Metazoa; phylum Mollusca; class Cephalopoda; order Octopoda; family Octopodidae; genus Octopus; species Octopus bimaculoides. The sequence goes on along the minus strand of NC_142937.1, from coordinate 48,750,852 downwards.
TGTTTCAAAGAGATGAGCAAGTAGTTATGTTGCTTTTTGCAACATTTAACAACTGTTTTTATTAATTTATCGTTTCCTGTGGTAACTCTCTATTCTTACAATTTCTACAGTTAAACTTTAAAATTCACATTCTACATAAAACTTTGTGTTCTTTTTATCTTCTTATTGGCATTCAAATCTTAGATTTATATTCATTTTCCAAAGTCTGCATCCCTATGTTTCTTGATTCTACATATTCCTACCATGAGATCTTATCTTCTCAAGATTTTTTTCACACTACTTTTTCAACGAATATTCTCCACTATCATCTCTTAACATATTTTTTAGCCTTCCCATGGTCACAGCTGCCTTCTTCATCTCAGCTGATGATGTGATGCTACATACTCCAAAAAGCACAAGCTGCTTGATCAGAGTTAATGTTTGGTCCTGTACTTCTTTTTTATATATAGTTAGTATCAGTGGACACAGTAATGGAATAAAATCAACTATCCATCAATTAGTCAGTCATTACAAAAACGTGTATAAGAGGAGGACCTCAGAGAGCACAGGTGATATCCATGAATATCCGACAGAACCCACAAACATGATAGCTTGATGTCGTTGCTAACACTGATAACATATAGATTGTGATTAGTGCTTTTTCATGTCACTGACACTAGAGAGGACTAGTAGTTCATAAGACAAGATCCCTTGCTTGAGAGGCAGTGTAGCATCGAAGTAGGTGGCTTTGTACCAGATGTTGAGAGGCAACAGTATGATACAGGGATAGGAACAGGTGGAAAAAGGAGAAGATAGAGGTAATAAGGTGCCATGACATACCTCCTGCTATAAGAGGATCAATATAAGGGTAGAGAAGGAGCAGCAAATATGCTTGCGAGTTGTCTGACAGATCGTTAGAAGCAAGGGTACATAGGTGATAGAGAGAAAAGCAAACAAGGCGGATATGATCAATGACAATATTAGTTTAGGGAGTGGGGTGAAGGAAATAAGAGTGGGTCAGAGAGGAGGTGATAAGATGTAGTACAAAAAAAAAGAGGTGGAAAGCAACATTGTAATAAAGCCATATAGATGAATAAGATGATGTGAGATGTGGAAGGAAGGGGAGGATTTCTCAGTGACAAAACCCAAGATGAGAGGTATATAAGAGTATATATGAGGGTAATCCCAAAGCACTGGGGATGCAGGGAAACTGTGCGTGTGGCTATTGGCAGCACTTTTGTGTTTGTTGTGCCTGCACTTGCCCTTACGCATGCCTCACTGCCACACTCAATCTTGGCTTGACAGTCATATCTGATGGAGCTCCTGATTGACGCTACTGCTAAGTGTGAAGTTTGTGCAATTATTTGGATTTTGAATGCAAGAGGCATTAAACCGATTGAAATTCACTGCCAATTAACAGAAGTGTACAGCAAGTCATGCATGGATGTCAAATCTGTCAAATCTGACCTTGCTCAAGCATCCTTCCTCGCTCATCCTATTGCAGATGCAAAATTGAAACTCACTGTTGACGCGTCATCTTCCGCTATTGCCGCAGTTTTAGAGCAATCCATCAACAGCCAAAGCCAGCCATTAGCCTTCTTTTCTCGCCAGCTGAAAAGTGCCGAATTGAGATACAGTGTGTTTGGTAAAGAACTCTTAGCAATTTATCTGGTGGTGAAGCATTTCTCTTATCTTCTCGAAGGTAGAGATTTCACGATTTTCACCAACCACAAACCGCTAACGTTTGCTCTATTTGCCAAAACAGACTGATACTCGCCCAGAGAAACAAGGCATTCGGATTACATATCACAGTTCACTAGTGACATTCGCCAGATATCTGGCACTGACAACATCCCCTGCCGATGCTTTATCTCGCCTGTTTGTCGGTGCATTGTCAACTCCTACTTCAATTGATTTGGTTGCTACGGCTACTGACCAACCCTCCTTGGACTCTCTGGACATGTCTTCAACACAGTTTTCCTGCTGCAAGTTTGAACACCTGCCTCTGCCTTTTTTTGAAGGAACCATTCTCTGTGATGTTTCTACCAGGTCACCCCAACCCCTTGTTCCTGAACATCGTCGTTGCATTCAGTCACACCCCGACATTGCGGCCACAGTAAAGCTTATCTCGGCCTGCTTTTCCTGACCAAATATGTGCCAGTCTATTACTGCTTGGTCACGTGCCTGTCTACCATGTCAGCAATCCAAGGTGCATCGTCATGTGAGAGCACCTCTTGGACACTTCCAGCCACCAGACACCAGGTTCCTTGGCCGGTCAGTTGCGGATTTACTTATATGTTGACCTGCCTCAACTGCTTCTCCAGATGGCCTGAAGCCATCCCTTTTGTGGACATCTCTGCAGAAACAGTCACCAGAGCACTCATCTCCAGGTGGATATCTCACTTCGAAGTACCCTATAAAATTACTACTGATTGTGGACGCCAATTTGAAGCTTGTCTGTTCTGTGAGCTTTCAAGATTGCTTGGAGTTCAGCACATCCACACCACAAGTTACCATCCCGCTGCGAATGGAATGGTGGAACAATTCCACCACCAGCTCAAAGCCACTATTTGCACAGCTCCTGACCCTCATCGTTGGTTTGTGTTTCTTCCCATTGTTCTGCTGGGGCACCGCTCAGCTGTCAATGAGTATTTAGGCTACTCCTCCACTGAGCTCCTGTATGGCACCACCTTAGCACTTTCTGGACAAATGTTGGCGCCCATCAACTTACAGAATGTGGACCCCACATCTTACATCATGTGACTCAGGTCATTCTTTGCTGACCTGCCACCGATACTTCCTTGTGACCAGTCTATTTCTTCTACAGTACCTCCAGATATTTCTACTTGGACTCATGTGTTTGTAAGAAGCCATTAAGGAAATGCTCACACCTCCCTACACTGGACCCTATTGCATTCTTAGAAGCACACCAAAACTGTTCACTGTGGATATTCACAGAAAAAAACACGAAGTCTCTATCGACAGAGTAAAAAAAAGCCTTTTCCAATACATTTATGCCACTTGCTGACACACCCATCATTCCACAAACACTGCCACCCCTACAAGCACCACCTCCACTCACCAAAACACAAACTACGCAAGCACATTTTTCACCTTACAGGACACATTCTGGCAGATAGATTCATCAACCGAAGAAATTGTTTCAGACTATTTAAATTTCTTAACTTTGCCTCGCCAATGACTGTTTTGGAGAATAGACTTATGTTGTTATAGACACTGCATTCATATTTTCTCTTTCTGTATCATTGTATGTATACACTTTGTTCTATTTGATTGGACACCTTTCTTTGCTGAACATTTTCCTTGTACATACTTGCATTGTATTTTTTCAATTGTTCATACAACTGTTTTGCCATGGTTCATTCTTCTGTGCCCCTCCTAGCACACTCCTACTCCGCCTACATTACTCTTATTCGACTGCTACCGGTCTGGGAGGGGGGGCTCTGTAGGCGCAGTTACCTCCCTTGACAGCAGGTTTAAACAAACTAGCACTAGGTGGTACAAGAATGTGAGATTCTGACACAAGGCTTTACGACTCTCTCTTTCAGCATCTTGACGTCATAGAGCAAAGACGTGATCTAGTTGGCTCCCTCACACCACATGCCAGCTAGCAGACAGGAGGCAATGAACAGGAGAAGATCATCGCCTCCGCATATTGAATCATTTCTATTTATCATTCAGCTTGTAAAAATACGTGTACCATGTTCCTGTCAAATGATATTACAGCTTTCTGCGTAGACTCATATTTAGACAGCTCCACAACCAGGATGCAAACAGACCACTACTCCATCGAAAATATCAAACACGTCTACAAGTGGTGTAGGGAGTTTGTAGCTGGTCGTACTGAAATTCATGACAAACAAAGACGCAGGCATCCATCAATTTCCAATAAGACAGTCATGAAGGTTGAGCAAATCCTGCGTGAAAATCAACGGATCACGCTGGATGATCTCTGCATTTTGGTTCCTGAGGTTTCCCAAAGCACCATTCATAGGGTCTTGAGTGAAAAGTTGCAATATTGGAAGGTGTGCGCAAGATGGCTCCCACAAATGCTTACAGAAGACCATAAACCGCAACCCACCTTATAGTTTGGACTTGGCACCCAGTGATTACCACCTGTTCCCTAAGTTGAAAGAACATTTGGCCGGAACGTGTTTCAGCAATGACAACAAGGTGAAAGATGAGGTTCAACACATTTTCAAAGACATGGCAGTGAGCTGGAATGCCATGGGCATACAAAAACTGCCCCAGCACCTACAAAAATGCATCGAACAAAATGGCGACTATGTAGAAAAGTAGATAAATATTTAAACTTTAAAATGATGTAAAGAACATTGACAATAAACGTTTCTGTGATACCTAAATATTTTTGGTGACCTTACTTTTTGAATTATACTTGTGTGACTTATGGCTATATCACGTTGAATGCACCAATTCTCGTCCGATCATCAAAGTTAAGCAATGTCAAGCCTAGTTAGTACTTAAATGGGTAACTGCTTGGGAAATGTAGGTACTGTAAGCATCTCACAGTATATATATATATATATATATATATATATATATATATACAAAAGATTTAGATTCAAAATTGAATGTGGCACTTAAGTTTAGGCACCAAAATATAGTATGGTATTATCCAAACAATTCCAAAAACAAGGTGATCAAAAATCAAAAAAAGCAACATGTATTTTAAAGGTTATTGCAGTACACACATTTCATGCTACTCCATTTATTTAAGTAATGTGAGCATTACATTAAATGCAAAATGCAGAGCAATCTTCAGCTGCACAAAGATATATTACAACAGAATGGACATATTACTGTTGTGGCAACATTTAAAATCTAAGTGGGAAGAAGAATACATAAAAAAATTCATCTTGACATAGCAAAGGCTAGCAGGCTAGCCTTGGCTATGTCAAGATGGTTGCTTTTATGTGTATATATATATATATATATAGAGGACTGAACAGACAGAACACAGCAAGGAAAAAAAGTTAGACGAAAGTAGAGTAAATGGGAAACTAGATGAAAACTTAATGGTCAGAGAATATAGACAAAGACACGATACACAGAATAGCTGAGTTTTCCTTGTCAGTCAATGAACCAAAATATCATCGTGGTTTCACACCATTATCATTGAGACTACTCAGTCTTGGAGGTTCCAGTGGTGTTGTTAAGCTACTGGGAAAAAGCTAGTGAATATATACTGAGACAGAAACAAACAGGACACTATATAAATATAAAAGATAAAGAATTGTGGATAGATAACAACGCAAAGCCTTACGGCTATATGCAACAGAAGAAAGGAATGATAATAATTACACAAATACCACAAACACAACAGAAAAAGCCTTGCAGCTATCAAACGAACTAAGTGGGGTAATACAGGGTATAAATATATATATAATATGAGGAGTTTAGTTCACTAGTGATCTAAACGAATAAGTACGCTGTGTAAGTGCTATAATTGGTCATCTGTTATGTTTCAAGTTCACAGCTGAGGCTGGAGCTAGGGATCCATACTAGGCTTCCAAGTTAGTGAAGGTGTAAATTAGAGGATAAAGGACAACAAAAACCAAGTTAAGATAAGTATCTCAAGTCATTTAGAATATTTAATTAGAGTAAGGTGAATTTGAGGTAATTAATTAATTGATTAGTTAATTAATTAATTATTGGATATCTTACAGTTGTTTCTGGTATACACCTTGTCTCTGATGACAGTTTACCCAGTGTATAGAGACGCCAAATTATCACATGGGATATCCCAGAAACAGCTGTAAGACATCCAATAATTAATTAATTAATTATCTCAAATTCACCTTACTCTAATTAAATATTCTAAATAACTTGATATACTCGTCCTACCTTGGTTTTTGCTGTCCTTTTTCCTCTAATATATATATATATATATATATATATATATATATATATATATATATATATATATATATTTGGCAATTATTCGGTTGCCATAATAAAACTCCAAGTTTCAGATATGGGGGCAGAAACCTACACCGGCATCTCTTTAGTTATCAAGGAAATCAGAATATGCTATGAAAAGGACAATTAAACAAAGGGAAATTACTATGTAATTGATCATTATTAATACAAAAGAGCTATGAGAATGACTGTTAAATAAGGGAAAAAAACCAAAGGGGAGGAAGTAAAGAGTAAAGGAATAAAAATGCTCATAGCAATCAACATATGCGTGCATGTACATACATACACATGCGCGCACACATGTGCATATGCTCACTCACACACACAAACACACATGCACACGTGTGTTTGTGTGTGTGTGGATATGTATACGTGTACATGCATGGTTGCATATATATGTGCATCTATTGGTGCATGTATGGGTGCACATGTATTTTATCCGAGTGTGAGTGAGCATATGCATATAGGCACATGTACGTGGGTGTGCATGTGCACATGTGTGCATACGCAATTGCTATGAGCATTTTTACTCCTTTGGTTTTTTCCCTTATTTAACAGTCATTCTAATAGCACTTTTGTCTTAATAATGGACAATTACAGAGTAATTTCCCTTTGTTTAACGGTCATTTTCATAGCATATTTTGATTGCCTCGATAAGTGACGAGATGCCGGTACAGGTTTCCACCCCAACATCCAAAACTCAGAGTTTTATTATGACAACCGAATAATTGTCACATAGTATATTACAGATAAATTCCTCTATTTACATAATATCGAAGTCTCTTTCATTTTTTTGTTGTCTTACTATATATATATATATATATATATATATATATATATATGTATATATATATATATATATATATATATATATATATATATATATATATAGGCGCAGGAGTGGCTGTGTGGTAAGTAGCTTGCTTACCAACTACATGGTTCCGGGTTCAGTCCCACAACATGGCATTTTGGGCAAGTGTCTTCTACTATAGCCTCAGGCCAACCAAAGCCTTGTAAATGAATTTGCTAGACGGAAACTGAAATGTGTGTGTGTGTGTTTGTGTGTCTGTGTTTGTCCCCCTAGTATTGCTTGACAACCGATGCTAGTGTGTTTATGTCCCCGCGGCAAAAGAGACCAATAGAATAAGTACTAGGCTTACAAAGAATAAATCCTGGGGTCGATTTGCTCGACTAAAGGCAGTGCTCCAGCATGGCCGCAGTCAAATGACTGAAACAAGTAAAAGAGTAAAAGAGTAAAGAGTATATGCATATATATACATACATATACGTAGATACCTACATATATATGTATATATACATGCATAGATGGGTACATCAAAAAAACGTAGACAAAATGAGAACAAAAAACAAAAACAAAGAAAACGATATTTTTTCCGAAAAACGAAAAAAAACAGAGAAATGAAACATGCAACATAAAGAACATTCCCTTCATCAGTTGTCCCCTGTTTTATCTACCCTGCGTTTCAAAGGTAACACATATATGCATGTATATATACAGGGTATGTAGGTATGTACATATAGGTATGTATATATAGGTATGTATGTTTGCATATATGATCGAACGCGACGCATCCTTTTCCAAATAAGTTTTATCTATCTATCAATATATATATATATATATATATATATATATATATATATATATATATATACACACACACACAGACACACGCGCACACACACACACACACACACACACAGATAGACAGGGCAACGAACAATAGTAGAGGATGTTATATCATGAATTTAAAATAAGTAGGCTAGGCCTCAGAATTTAATAATGGTTAGAGGTGAGATGTAGTAATGTTCATTCCTTTTCAAATATAAAAACAAAATAGTGGAATACATGAAGCTGTTTCAAATGGATTAAAGACTTGTTTAGAAAGATCTACTGCAGTCAAGAGGTGGACAAGGTGTAGCAGTTCCAGGTCAGCCCTATTTGATGAGATTATAATCAAAAGCGTTCTTGCCATGACCATCCCATCTTTTTCTTATGTGCAGGGAATCACAGACCACAATTTTCAAAGTGTCCCTTTCTAAAACGTAACGATGCGATTTGTGGGGAATTTGGCTGATACTTCTAAGTAGGTCGCGCAACTATGCAGATATTCCTGACAGTGACTGATTCAGTAGTTAAAGATATACCTACACGGTTTGCGCCACCTATAACAAAGGATTAATAAATTTTCTTCTTTCCCATAGAAAGTTTTCTTGACGTAGTATCATGTACTTGTGCGTGAGAGAAAGAACGAAGACAGGAAGCAGTAGAAGTTGAGTATGGGGCGTGTAGTTTGTTGGTTGTTTGGAGTATGATGTTTGTGATACTGTATGTGCGTGCGTACAAACATAAACTAGACTAGGTGAATAAACTTTATATTTGAGAGGGGTGAAAAACAGGTTACAGACATAACTAAAGCCGTATATATTTAGAAGTGAATTAAAGGGAATTAAAACCAGATGACAAACACTTTTATCTGCACAACGTTTATACAAGGGACGTAATAGAGATGATGAGTTATTTCCCTTAGATAACATTTCTTTAGATATTCCTATACACTCTCATTCTTCACTGGCGAAGTTTCAAATTAGGCGCCTCATACTTCGTGGAAAAGAAAAATATTTCTGGAGAGACTAAAACATTTTTTTTTTTTTCAAGTTGAAATATTTGAATGAAATTTTCAATATCCTAATTCCGAAAATAGACTTTTCCTTTCCGAGGGTATAAGTGCGCCGAATTCAAAATTCAGCCATTTATAATTTGAAAAGAAGTAAAAGCTAATTGATTTAGTAAAATTTTTAACCTTGCAAATTAAAGAGATTGGGTTTGAGTTCCATACTTCGACCTTTTTCCTGTTCAAAGGATTTTTTAATTCAGTACACCATTATTTATAGCTTTATCTGCTTCTAGATTCACTGTTCCCAAAAAAGTATATATATATATATATATATATACATACACACACACACACACACACACACACACACACACACACACACACAAATCATCGTCGTCATGTGTGTGTGTGTGTGTGTGTGTGTGTCACCGTTTGATAATTGGTATTGGCTTGTTAACATCCTGTTAACTTCGCAGTTTGGTAAAACGAGAATGATAAATATTAGTTTTAAATCTCTGGCGAGAAATATACAGTACCAGTACTGAATAGTAAAGTTTATATGGCAACGGAATGTAGCAGTTTTATAAAGGAAGATGTTACTGCTGTTAAAATATATATACTGGGTTCAATTTCATAGAAAAAGATCCTTCAGTGTCCCAACAAAACAGTAGTCTATTCAAGAAAACCAAATGCAAGAGTAGTACAGTATGTCTTTAACTACATTATCTGTTTCAGCACGCACATCAATTATTTGCACTATCATCACACCATCAGTTTCTAACTTACTTGGGTGTTTTCTCAATTTGGTAACAACCTTGATTGTTTCCCAACTTCTCTTTTGCTTCTCTGTTGGATGTTTCATTATATATTGTGTCTTGTTCAGGATTGAGTATCTAATGAGCAGATTTTCTTATGTCTCATTGTGTACCCCAGACAACTAATAAACCACACATCCACATCCTTTAAACTGCAGTTAATAGTCTTTTAGTTCCATCATAAGCTACAAGTGAAAGATTTATTAGACAGTCATGTAAGTCTCCTCTTGATCAGCTATTTCAATGGAATGGTGGTGTTTTTGTTTTTTGCATTTTGATTTCATTGCCCCTTTGTATTTCTTTAAGTTTCTTTATCTTTACAGTTATTTTATCAATGTATTGTTGTTGTTGAGACACAGGCCTGTACTTAAGAAACAAAAGCTCTCATCAAAAGGTATTAATGCTGAGAACATTTATCTTTCTTTTCCCCCACCTAATATATCAAGAACAGCATTATGAGGCTTGGAAACAGGTGGGCTATGGCCTCAGACCTTTTCTAAAAATTCCTCAAATTTAATGGATTTGTGGATCAGTTGATGGCTTTTAGATTAGATAGTCTTTGTGTCATGATTTTATTTAACTTTTGCTTATATAAGCATTGCCAATGACAGAAATGGAAGGATACACAGGGATACTTTTACATGTAAACCATGGTATAATATATGTGTAAGACATGGACAATCACAAATATTTCAAAAGTGGGCTATTACAAAAATAAGTTGCTGATTCCTGATCTCGCATATACTTCCTGTTTTGACTGTACAGTGTGATGTAAGAGGAGTTAGGCTGCTATGGTTCATTTATCAATGTGATTGTTTTGTTTATTTTTCTTTCTCTGAACTTTTGTTGTCTAGGGAGGGTCATAGTGCCAATAAAAATTAAAATAAACACACACATTAATGCAATACTACTTCTTTATTTTACCAACTAATTATCCAATTTTTTGTTCAACGTGTTGATTGAACAATCAATTGGTTGCTAGATTTCTCAGAGTCCTTTTGTCACTATTCACAACCTCATCAATGACATGCCTAAAACAAAATAAAATAATCTCTAAACTTTGTCTCCTTGTTATAGACAAAACTGAGTTTTTTGCTCTATTTCATATAAACAAAAGACAGAGGTGTGGCTGTGTGGTTAAGAAGCTTGCTTTACCACAACATAGTTGCACGTTCAGTCCCATGAGTGGAAGGCTTAATCCATCACCCAGACTAGCAGCATCACCTGGCAGAATCCATTCTGCTGCAAGCCTTTGGTCCAGATCTCCGGTTTGAGGATACTTTCCTTCTCCACTTCCACCCGTCAGTTTTTGGAGGCCTTGTAAAGTCTATAAGTAGTGCTTTCCCATCTGACCCTGAGCCAACCAACACCTTGTGAGTGAATTTGGTGGATGGACACTGAGTGGAAACCTTTTATCAGTGTGTGGTGGGGTGCTGCATATCCCACCACTGTTTGACAACTGATGTTGGTTTGTTTATGTCTTTGTAACTTAGTAGTTCAGCAAAAGATATTGACAGAATAAATGCTAGACTTTAAAAATTAAGTACTGGACTTAATTTGGTTGACTAAACCTCCAAAGCAGTGCCCCAGCATGGCCACAGTTCAATAACTGAAACAAGAAAAAGGTGAAAGACGTGCATTTTGGAGCCATTTTAATGTAAAATAAGGGTCTAGAACACTGATAGTAACTTTATAGCCAGCATCTATTTTTAGCAGGTCTTTACATTCACCATCTAATTTTGTAGTAGTAAATGGCAAAGGCATTAGGACATTAGCTTGAATGCTTTTTATTATTTGTTCCAATTCTCTGCATTCTGAGTCAAAATCACACTCAGGTCAACTTAACATTTCATGCTTAGGATGGTGGATTGCAAGAATTGTGAGAGCATCAGATGGAATGTCTTGCAATATCTATTCCAGCTGAAGAAATATTCTGAGTTGAAATCCTGTCAAATAGACCATAGAAGGATTTGAACTCAGACACACAAAGAACTGAAACAAAAAATACTCCAACATTCTCATAGTATCACCAATCTACAACCCTTGATTGGTATTTTAATATATATATATAAATACCTCAAAACCATGAGAGACAAGGTTGACTTCAGCTAGACTGCCAGAGAATCAAAACAAGTATCATGAGGTATTTTACGTCACAAATTACCATCAGCATTTAATATCTCATCATTTAATGTCCAATTTTCCATGCATGCATGGTATCAGACAATTTGTTGAGGCAGATTTTCTATGATCAGATGCACTTCCTGTCACCAACCCTCACTTGCTTCCATATTCATATTAATAAAATTGGTTTGGTAAGATAGACATGTCAGTCTGCTATAGTCATTATAGTCACCCTCCTCCTCCCCCAACAAGCCCTACAAAGATTTTAACGTTCCAATAAATAATAAATGAAAAATATGATGCTGATTGTGTGTGTGTGTGTGTGTGTGTGTGTGTGTGTGTGTGTGTGTGTGTGTGTGTGTGCGCGCGTAAGTAACTGTATGAGACTGCTTGAGTGTGTTTGTGTGTGTGCACATAACCATATGAGACTGTGCGGTTGTGTGTGCACGTAATTGTATGAGACTGTGTGTGTGCACGCACGTACCTGTATGAGACTATGTGTGTGCATGCACATACCTGTATGAGATTGTCTGTATGTGTGTGTGTAACTGTATGAGATAGTGAGTGTGTGTGTAAAACAATAACTGAATGTGTATGTTGGTATCTATGTTTAACATAGAGACTGGGTGTGGAATGTCTACTAATATCTGTGTGTGTGTGTGTGTGTGTGTGTGTGTGTGTGTGAGTTGTTATCTGTGAACATGTGTATGTTTGTGTAACAATAGGAGATTATGCAATTGTCAGCTGGTATCAGCTGGCACGTGGCTTAGAGGTTAAGGTATTTGGCTTACGATCATGAGTTCAAAAACTAGCAGCACATTGTTACATGGTACTCCTCCAGTCCACTCAGCTGGAGTGAGTTGTAGCTGCAATTCACAAGGGCCAGCCTTGTTAAGTAATATTTCCCATGGCCAGATATATTTTCCACAGAAGACTGTCAATAAACAACATGAAAGACAAGGTTGTATGACGATGATGCTCCTTTACACCACCCGTCATGTGATGTCAAGACAAGTGTTATATACATAAGCACATACACACATATATATTCTTTTTCTTTTTTTCTTTCTTTTATTTGTTTCAGTCATTTGACTGTGGCCATGCTGGAGCACCACCTTTAGTCAAGCAAATCAACCTCCAGGACTTATTCTTTGTAAGCCTAGTACTTATTCTAGTGGTTGCTTTTGTCAAACCACTAATTTACAGGGATGTAAACACATCAGCATCATTGGGAGGGACAAACACAAACACATAATTACACACATCCAGCCCATTAACTATCCACAAACACATTGCCTAGAGAGAGAGGGAGAGAGAGAGAGAGAGAGAGAGAGAGAGAGAGAGAATTTCTTTCAGTGCAGCATGAGATATTTCCATTTATTTTTTTCAGCATTCAATGTGTGTGTGTGTGTATGTGTGTGCACGCGCGCACGTGCACGTATGTGTGTGTGTGTGCATATATGAATATGAATATGTGTGTATGCAAGTGCGTTTGTTAGTGAACATGTCTATATTTTAATTTTGAAATTTCAGTCAAACAAATTTCAGATGACTTAACAGAAACTAAAGTTGAGATGGAAAAAATTTTTTAATTTTATTTTTGCATTATAAATCATCTCTTACATTATATATATATTAACCCCTGTATCTGTCTTTTATTGACATGGAGAAAGCCTTTGACAGGGTTCCCTGATCCCTTATCTGGTGGTCAATGAGGAAACTAGTGATAGATGAGTGGCTAGTGAGCACTGTACAAGCCATGTACAGGGACGCTGTCAGTAAGGTGAGGGTTGGCAATGAGTACAGTGAAGAATTCCGGGTAGAGGTAGGGGTCCACCAAGGTTCAGTCCTCAGCCCCCTCCTATTCATCATAGGCAATAACAGAGGAATTCAAGACAGGATGCCCCTGGGAGCTCCCCTATGCTGATGACTTTGCGCTAATTGTTGAGTCATTATCAGAACTAGAGGAGAAGTTTCAGGTGTGGAAGCAAGGATTAGAATCGAAGGGCCTTAGAGTCAACCTGGCTAAAACCAAAGTCCTAATAAGTAGGAAGGCAGACAAACCACAAATCCCTTCAGGTAGATGGCCCTGCTCGATCTGTAGAAAAAGCGTAGGTAGAAACTCTATAATACATACTTAGTGTAAGTTATGGACACATAAGAGGTGCAGTAATATCAAAGGAAGGCTAACTAGCAAGATAGTTTTTGTATGTGGCAGATGTTCAGAAGCTATAAACACTGTAAATGTGCAGAGAACAACTTCTATCACATTCTAGGGAGAAAAACTAGTAGTTGATACCTTCCATTACCTAGGTGACCAAGTCAGTAGTTAGGGTGGGTGTTCTGAAAGTGTAGCTGCTAGAATAAGAATAGCCTGGGCAAGTTCAGAGAGCTCCTACCTCTGCTGGTGACAAAGGGCCTCTCACTCAGAGAAAAAGGTAGACTGTATGACACATGTGTACGAACAGCCATGCTACATGGCAGTGAAACATGGGCTGTGACTGCTGAGGACACACGTAAACTTGCAAGGAATGAAGCCAGCATACTCTGCTGGATGTGTAATGTCAGTGTGCATACTCGACGGAGTGTAAGTGCCTTGAGAGAAAAGTTGGACCTAAGAAACATCAGATGTGGTGTGCAAGAGAGATGACTGCGCTGGTTTGGTCATGTGGTGGGAATGGATGAAGATAGCTGTGTGAAAAAGTGTCACACCCTAGCGGTTGAGGGAACCTGTGGAAGAGGTAGACCCAGGAAGACCTGGGATGAGGTGATGAAGCATGACCTTCGAATATTAGGCCTCATCGAGGCAATGACTAGTGACCGAGACCTTTGGAAATATGCTGTGCTTGAGAAGACCCGGCAAGCCAAGTGATACCATAACTCGTGGCCTATGCCAGTGGTGTAACCAGCTCACTTGTGCATACCTTTCCTTCATTGGACACTAACCTCTGCTTGCGAAAACGTGTTGAGGCAAGTGAAATCGAAATTGAAATCAAATTCAATGACAGCATCACATGACTGGCATCCATGCCAGTGGATCACTAAGAGCACCATCCGAGCATGATCGTTGCCAGGGTCACTAACTGGCTCCCGTGCCAGTGGCACATAAAAAGCACCATTCAAGCATGATCTTTACAAGTGTCCCCGTACTGGCACTTGTGCCGGTGGCACATGAAAAACAACATTTGAGCAAGGTCATTGCCAATGCCGCTGGACTGGCTCCTGTGCAGGTGACACATAAAAAACACCAGTTGAGCATGGCCATTGCCAGTACTGCCTGACTTGCCCTCGTGCCAGTGGCATGTAAAAGCACCCACTATACTCTCAGAGTGGTTGGTGTTAGGAAGGACATCCAGCTGTAGAAACTCTGTCTGATCAGATTGGAGCCGGATGCAGCCATCTGGCTCCCCAGTCCTCAGTCAAACCGTCGAACCCATGCCAGCATGGAAACTGGACATTAAACGATGATGATGATGATGATATATATATATATATATATATATATATATATATATATATATATATATATATATATAATTCAAATAATGATAAAGTGGACAGCAAATATTATTCAAATAAGCAAAATTTATAATAAAAAGTCAGGGTACAAGTGAGAGACAAATGATTTGGGAAGATTTTAACTCCTCTTTCAAGCAAACAAGTACTTATCATACCGCCGACCTTTTATTATATATATATATATTACACACACATATATGTATATATATATGCTTGTGTTAAAGTGTGTGTGTTCATGTTAGTTTGCATATTTGACAGATTTTCTCACTTTCCACCATCATTCACATTTTTGTTTTACTTTTTTCCTTTCCCTTCAATCATTTGCCTCTCTCCGTTGTTTCTCCTTTTCTTTCTCATTCTTCCCTCTCTCAAAGCCTTTTTACACTCACCTATCAATTTTCACTCTACCTCACCTTGCTTTCACCCACACCCATTCTTTCTTGTACCACTTTTCTTTCTTTTGTCTCCTTCCCACCTGCTATTTCACTTTAGTGGGACAAAAAGGAAATTATTCTGTTAAGGAACTCAACATGTTGTGCAGTTCATATTCAGCCCTGATTAAGCAGACCTTATACCAGAGACATTCCAGCTGTTACCATCAAATCCTTTTCCTAGATATTTAGGGTTACTTCATTGTGTGTCACCTTTTTTTTTAAAGTTAATAAAGCTGTAGTTTTGAAGAGGTTTGACTGGTACTTCTGCAAGTGTGGTTGTGTGGTAAGAAGCTTTGTGCAAGTGTCTTCTATAGCCTCAGGCCAACCAAAGTCATGTGAATGGATTTGGTAGATGGAAACTGAAAGAAACCCGTCATGTGTGTGTGTGTGTGTGTGTGTATTTATGTTTGTGTATGTTTGTCTATATTTGTACCCCCACCATCACTTGACAACCAATGCTGGTGTGTTTATGTCCCTATAACTTAGTAGTTCGGCAAAAAGAGACCAATAGAATAAGTACTAGGCTTATAAAGAATAAGTCCTGGAGTCAATTTCAATGACTAAAACCTGTAGCAAAGCTTCTCTCTCTCAGTTATATATACATCAATCCGGACGTAGCAG
This sequence comes from Octopus bimaculoides, assembly GCF_046866305.1. NCBI lineage: Eukaryota > Metazoa > Mollusca > Cephalopoda > Octopoda > Octopodidae > Octopus > Octopus bimaculoides. The sequence continues at coordinate 48,734,763 of NC_142937.1, read as the reverse complement.
AAAACAGCTAGCCTTCAACCGCATCTTTGGACCCTGTTGTGTCCACCACTCTGATTGGTTGGTATTGGCGCATTTTTGTCTCTTGTTCTATTTCGTGCCAGGGTGCATACCAACCAATCGCACCCTTCTGATAAGGTCACATGGAACAGTTTTCTGAACCCCTGTTTGAGCCGATTATTTCTCATAAATAGCTTGCTTGTCTGTGCTAAAGTTTGTCTTTGGCCTTAGACCTTCTGAGGTCTAGCCGCTCACCACAGAGCACCAGCCAGTTCCAGCGACAACACGACACAGCTTCATGGCGATCCCATACTTCGTTCAACACCTTACTGCAAACTCCATCTTTGTCGCCACTTCCAGCTTCTTAGCGTCTACACTGACGTCTCTACGTACACACCATCAGCAGCACCCACACAGGTTCTCTCAACACTGTTTGTGTGAATTGCTTCACCATGAATAACAGTGAGTACAACCTGCGAGACCTCCTGTACCAAGTAACCAATCGCAGTATCGTAGCCTCAACTTCTCGAGCGGCAGTATCTTTTGTCTGGCTCTGCTATACGGCCACGACTTCTTGTACAGCACCTCTACCACTGTATACCATGAATACGAACTGGTATTTCACATCCTTGTGTCTGGATGTCTAACATCCTTATTATAGACTATTTTCTATGCTCTGTATCTCTTGCATTCATATACATATTTGTATATACACACACACTCTTTGTTTACACAATGGCCTGTCTTATATTGTGTTTTATGTCGCATCCACACTCATACAGACATTCTAGTTGACTACCAATAAAACCTTATTTTTATACATTTGTACCCGGTTGAGTCTCTCTTTTCTTGTTGGCACTTAACTCATTTTTACCTCATTCCGTCTTTTGCTTTTTTATATTTGTGCCGACTGTGCGATGCGCTAAAGGAGCCATTCCTTCGTCACCATCTCCTGGTTGCCTGGTCACTACAAACCCCTTAAGGTAGGGCTCCAGCATGGCCACAGTCAAATGACTAAAACAGGTAACAGGATAGTAGATGGCACTTGCCATATGGTAAAATCAAACCTAAATCCATTGCAGCTGTGCAGTTCAAAAGTAAGTGCCTTAACTATATTTAGACCATTATGGTGAGTTCCCTTACCTACAACTGTCTTCCTTATTCAATCTATTACATATTTACTTATCATTTCTTGACCAAGTTTTTTTCTTATCCTTTTTGCATGGTCCCTGAAAATTGGCCCGTCATGGAGAAATTAAGAAGGGTTACATACAAACATATACATGTATGCATTTTGCTCGCATTTCATGTTCCAATGATTGGCATACATGCAAGCATCCAACTATAAGACAAAGTCTACAGAAACCCATATTTCTAAATTTCTTAAACCATCAAATATATATAAGCATGAAGGTTGAAAACAAAAACAAGTAAAAATTATTTTAAAAAACCACATTATCACATTGTATTTCATGAAAGCTTTTTGATGTTCCACATTGTGTCTCTGCCATTGACGAGTTGTATAAGAAGTTATTGTTTATTTCAGCCCATATAATATCTTCAAATACAAATTCAATAACTGCTCATCACATACACACATACATCAGAGACATTAAAATGTATCTGAAATCTTTCTCTCTCTCTCTCTCTCTCTCTCTCTCTCTCTCTCTTTCTCATACTTTTAGATGCTAAAATAACTGCACTCTATGCCCCAATTCTGTACTGAAGTAGAACCCTTGATATATTCTAACATTAACCAAGTCAATTTTGCATTAGTCTACTAGTACAACTACCACCACTACCACCTAATCATTCAAGCAAGATATGAAGTAGCCAATCTCAAATGCCAAACAACCCCACAAGTCATGAAATACAGAATAAGCAGTTATATTTTCAACCTAACCTACATTACGGTACACTGAATATAGCTTTTGCAGAACAATGGTCTTAATGGAAATAATAAAGAAAGTAGATAAAAAGAAAGGGGTAAAAAGTAAGCTCCTCTATTTAACTATCACATTGTCTAGACTTCTTGATCAGAACTGACCACAAGCATCCAATAACAACTGTAACAACAACTTGTGTGTGTTACGTTCAGATTTCAATAAGTAATAGTTGTTTAAAGGCAACAATCTGAATATTTTTCCTACCTCACACTTGGAAATTTATTGAGAAAGTGTACTAACATTTACCTCACAAAGGAAATACAGAAATGTATTTAAAAAACCAAAAAAAGATTCCATTTGTTGCTTGCTTAATTGCTTTTTTTTTTTCTCTTGATGAATATTTTTTTATGAAGAAAGAAAATTAAAACATGATTTTTATAAATATTTAATTAGTTGTCAAATAGAAACAAGAAAATAATACTTATCAGAATGACAAAAAGTTAAATAATGTAATAATATCTATCAGACGTACAGAGCAATGAATGAAAACTTTCACCTGCTCTTTTGTTTAACTTATTAATGCACAGTGTATTCAAAGAAGAAAGAAAATTATACAATGCAGAGTATTTGTTTCAATTTTAAATACTATTTACATATTAATAACTTTTCAGGAATACAATCACCTTTTTATTACATTTTCCATTCATAGTTTATTTTTCTTGTTATTTAACCTTAATTAATTGTAGAATGAAATTTAACACTAGTGGGTTAATATATTTTAACTATTCATAACTGTTTTTGTTTTTTTTTCAGTTGTATTACATTTTCTCAATTCTAGCATAAGTACCATAGTTTTTGAAAACCAAAATTTTTACTTCATGATGGAGCAAGTGAATTTACAGAGTGATACCCTTCCTAATGGTAACAACTCAACTATGCATGGTGTATGTGTGGAACTTGTTAGACAAGCATATGAGAGAAAAAAAAAAGATATACAGAATTACTTTAGCACCAGCAGGTGGTTAGGGTATTTCCAGTAACACACTGTGCCCATGAGCAAGACATTTTATTTCATGTTGATCTAGTCCACTCAGCTGGCAAAAATGAGTAGTACCTGTATTTCAAAGGGCCAGCCCTGTCGTATTCTGTGTCACACTGAATCACCCTGAGAACTACTGAGCACTACACATATCTGTGGAGTGCTCAGTTACTTGCACATTAATTTCTTGAGCAGATCAACTGGAACCCTCATCATCATAACAGACGGAGTGCCAGTTGATATATTCCTGGTTTCTATGGCGTATCTGTCCCCCCCACCACCAGCTGGACAGGACGCCAGTCCATCGCAGCGTTACTCAAGAAACAGGAAGAAAAAGTGAGAGAAAGTTGGGGTGAAAGAGTACAACAGGGTCACCACCACCTTCTGCCAGAGCCTCATGGAGTTTTAGGTGTTTTTGCTCAATAAACACACACAATGCCCAGTCTGGGAATCAAAACCGCGATCCTCCGACCGCGAGTCCACTTCCCTAACCACTGGGCCATTGCGCCTCCACATATATATATGTATATATATATATATATATATATATATATATATATATATATATATATGTACACACACACACACACACACACACACACACATATATATATATACAACGGGCTTCTTTCAGTTTCTGTCTACCAAATCCACTGACAAGGTTGTGATCAACCCAAGGTTATAGTAGAAGACACTTGCCCAAGGTGCCACACAGTGGGACTGAACCCAGAGCCATGTGGTTGGTAAGCAAGCTAATTACCACAGAGCCACTCCTGTGCCTATATATATATATATATATATATATATATATATATATATATATATATATATATATATATAATGGAGAAATTATACAAAATGTATAAACAGACAATGAGTAAAGCAACCGCACAGTTTCAATTATCTATTGTTATCCATAGATTTATTGCAGGAACTTCGTAGTGGCA